>NC_083646.1:6986990-7286990 GCF_963576545.1 Limanda limanda | reverse complement strand
ACAACACTGCAATGTACAAAAAAAACATTCAGCAGTGATTCTCAACATTTCTTGTCTAACTGCATGTCATTTATATATATATAGATAATATAAAAAGATATTAATACAATCATTTAACACTCACATTATTTACATATTAAGTTGAAAAATAAGGATTTTAACCATTTATCCCTCACATTTTGCTGAGTTCACTGTTTTTACCCAAAACCTTTGAATTACAGTTTAAAATATTTATCCATTTTAGCTCAGTGATGTAGCTTCTGTGCCTTCTTGCTAACTAGTTTTAAGATAACGACCTATTTAGCTTAACACACAAACTCTTCAGACCCTCTGTGATGACTTATTGTGAATGTAAACTTCGTCAGGCCGGAGGTAGCTGTAATAAGCAGAACATCTCGGGTCAAATCCTGACGTCAGATTATTAACTCTCATCTTGGTGTGAGCTGCTGGAGTCTCTGTTGGTCGTCTGACGTCGGGGCGTCGCTGTGAATCTCACCTTTGGAAAGTTCAGCTCCACTTCACCTTCACTGGTGTGGTCTTCAAATACATTTGGAGAAGTTGGTGCACGTGCAGTTGCATTACTCATGTGTTCATAGTCTTGCAGGCTCTCTGGTTCATTCTAGGATGAGAGCGGAGGTAGTTTATAGATTATTTATGCTACAATTTCTGGATGTAATGTACAATAAAGATCATAGAAGACTCACATCTGATTATTTTAGGACTTGCAGACATTTTTCTTGATTTTTATTGTTTTTTATGTTTCACAGAATAAATCGGTGAAGGGGAGGTTTCATCTCCTGACGAGTTTTGTTTCCTCTAACCACATGATTATCAAGTAACAACTGAATCGCTTCATTCATGCTCTAAAATGGCTGCTGCACAGGTTGTCTTTCCATCACTAGCCCCTGTATACTGAGATATAAGTGCACTGATAGACAGCTACTGACAGGGCAAACAGTGAGGGCAGGATATGGAACATCAAGTAGGGAAAGCAAAAGCTTGAACAGCAAAAGACAAATCTGCCTGTAGATCCACATTAATACTGATGATAGAAGATGGAAGGCAGTAGCTCTACATGGTCAATTTGAGGGGTTGTAGATATCCTGTAGATTATTTTATTTAGAATTTGTAGATCTAATGTGCACATGTTGGTGTCTTGTTTCAGATCCTTGCATCTTGTGTTCTCAAAATAAAACAACTCGGGTCAAATCCTGACGTCAGAGTATTAACTCTCATCTTGGTGTGAGCTGCTGGAGTCTCTGTTGGTCGTCTGACGTCGGGGCGTCGCTGTGAATCTCACCTGTGGAAAGTTCAGCTCCACTTCACCTTCACTGGTGTGGTCGTCAAACAGATTTTGAGATGTTGGTGCACGTGCAGTTGCTTTACTCATGTTTTCATAGTCCTGCAGGCTCTCTGGTTCATTCTAGGATGAGAGCGGAGTTGGTTAATGATTATTTATGCTACAATTTCTGGATGTAATGCACAATAAAGTTCAAACAAGATTCACATTCTTGGACTTCGGAGGCTTTGTCATATCACCATTAATACTCATTTGATTACATATTATTGAAATTATGACATAGTTAGGCATATTTAGAAGAATTAGTAGTTTTTCTCATTTGATGTGGTTTTGAAAAAAAGAAGCTCTGTCATGAACAGGTCAGAAGTGTTCAGAGGCTTAAATATCCTGAATCTTATACCTTTACTCTCCATAATCACTGTTTCCTATGATTCCAATATACAAGTAGCCAATTATAATTAGATTTTGAAGTTTCAACAACTGGCAGTTAAATAATTAAAAACAACAGGCCCCCGCGACCAGACACTTGGAAGTAGAATGGCTTAATCAACTGTGTCATTACCGAAAAACAAGAAGGGGATCTGGTGTTTGTTGTTCCTGGTTGAACAGATTTCCTCCAGTATCTGAAAACATAGAGGGACATGATGTGGTAAAACAAGCCAGACCATCTCTGAAATGTATTTATTTAATTTGAGCAAATGCACTTCCTATTCAATCACCTTAAATTTACCACAATTACACTGATAATCATCAGGAGAAGTAGAGCAACAACGAGGAACTCCAGGATCTTCAGATAGTCTCCTGTGGTTAGAGGAGAGAGAGCATCATAGAGACACTGAGCTGTGAACATGGAGAATTAGTTAAAACTTTATTCGATGTGCAGAGATTTATTTCACACTGAACTAGAAATACTGTCCTGCAGTTGTTTACCTCCATCAACCTGGATTCTGATGAGGCCACTGTAACCTTTGACCACTGATATCTAATCACTTCATATCTTTGAGTTCTCATCGAAAGTTGAGGAATTTCTCAAAAGGCGGTTTTGTAATATGACTTTCAAGAGGCCAAAAAACAAGTGTTGTGAGGCCACTGTGACCTTGACCTTTGACCTTGGGCTAACAAATCAAATCAGTTACTCCTTGAGTCTTATTGTGTGTTTGTGCCCAATGTGAAAGGATTCCCTCAAGGCGTAATATTGGTCATGCTTTTACAAGGCAAAAAATGCTTTGTGAGTTCACAGCTTTGTGAGGACACAACTTTTCCCTTTGACCTCCAAATTCTTATAATTTCAACCCTGAATCAAGACCTTCTTGAGATGTCAGGTTCACAAACAAAGGACGTACGAATGGACAACCAGAAAACATGATCTGATATAAACCTCCCACATGTCTCCTGAGCAATAAAACACAGAGTTATAAGGCCTTGAAATTCACTCACGTTCAAACAGATGGACGGGATCAGACAAACTTTGATCTACTTCATTTTGTGCGACGCAGTAGTAGACTCCTGACTGGTTTGAGTACACTATGTGGTTTTGATGCTTTGATACAATTTCATCCTCTTCCTCTCCCTGACTCTTCCTGTACCATGAGTAGTTGTGGACTGGGGGAAAGCTGTGACTGAAGCAGCTCAGCATCACGGAGCTCCTCCCATCAAGCTCCTGCTTCTCTGCCGACCACATGATGTACGTGTGTTTCGGAGAAACTAGCCGGGAAATTCAGGAGAAAAGACAACGTCATTTTCTGAACATCATCAAAGATCAAACATGAATAACACAAGAAATTAAGTGACATTATTGCTGCTCTTTAAATCCAGACTTAGCAGAATGTGAAACCTATTTTTAAACCAGTTAATGCTTTAAATAAAATAAAATATAAAACAAACTGGCTTGAGATTGACCTGTTGAAACTTTCAATTTTATTTCTCAGCAATTTCTCTTCATAATAAACTACAGTCACTGAATTTAGGTTACTGTTCCTTTTTAAGTTCAATATGTTTGATCAGGTTTGCTATACGTTATTTTGAATGACATCACATTGTGGAGTAATGTTTTCTTCTTTTAGGAACCAGCACGTCTGATCAGTATTTACTTTATACACAGTAATGTATAATATGTCCTCCTTGTTTATCCATTTACCATCACAAGTGCATCATTCTACTCACATCTGACTTTAACCTCAGCTGGCTGTGACTTTCTACTTCCAATGTCATTGGTGGCTTCACAGCTGTACAGTCCACTGTCAGAGGGACTGGCTGAGTTCACCCTGAAGGTCTGAGTCTGAGTCTGTTGGATGATTTCCTCTCTCCCATCAGTCGTCTTCCTCCAGGTGACAGAGCTCACTGGTGGGTTGGACTCGGCAGAACAGCTCAGTGTCAACAACGAATTTTCCTTAACATTAAGACCAGGATTGGCTTGAACTTTCACATTGTACAGACTGTCTGCAGTGACCAAAAATATAGAAAACAGAGAACTGTCAGATTAAACCACTGTCCAATAGAATGGTCTTTATAATATAGAATGACCTGCAAAATATATGCTTTCTAATTCATCAGGGTGTAAATCAAGGTAAGTTTGGAGATATTGGACTAGGGAGCACAACAACATGCGAACCTGTGAAAACAATTCATTGCATTACACAATTACACCACTATACTATAAGAAAACGTATAACTGCTTAAAGTCACAAGGCTTCAATTTATTAAAATTATAGTTTATTGTGGTGGAAGAATTACAGAGATTTAAGTACTTTAGGACATTCATTTCTCAGGTGCTATTGTTTCAACTGTCAGAAGAAATAATTAATTAAAAAAAACTGGACCACTGAAAAAATACATGAGAAAAATGTACTTTTGTGTCGATAGTTTCTTTAAAGGAAGATTTCTTTTGATGTCATTAGTTGAAAAATAAAGCCGCAGCTGAAACACTCACATTTCACCACCAACTCCTTCTCCTTGCTGTCCTTTGAGCCCTCAGTGTTCTGGGCACGGCAGAAGTACCAGCCAGTGTCGGCTGAAGTCACAGTAATCTTGTGGTAGAGGGAGCTGGTTTGTGAATAAACATTATTTTCTGTGATTATTAAAGACTGAGGATTTGTGTCGGTCCTCATCAAGGTGAGAGTTGACTGTGGGAAACTTTCAGCAGTGCAGGTGACGGTGATGGTCTGACCTTCTGTGACCTCAGACCTCATAGACAGTTTAGGTTCAGTGGGCGGGTCTGTAGAGAGGAAGCAGAATCTTCTTTAAAGAAGGCACATTGTGATTTTATTGTTTTTCTTCCCTCAGTGTCAACAACACATTTTCCTTCACATCAAGACCAGGAATGGCTTGAACTGATATGATATGATTGAGGTTTCTTGTAAATGTAAAAGTTCTGCTGAGCAAAAAATCAAAAATCAATGGTAAAGGGAACTCCTCTCCTGAAGCTCCTAAACTCCTCTTCATCAGTTCAGCTGATACGATTTATTGTACTAACGCGAAATTGGGAGACAGAACTTTTGAAACAACAGCCCTGAGGCTCTGAAACAGCCTGAACGAGGACATACAGCAGACTGAGTCAGGAGCTGAAAACACACTTTTATTTTATTTCATTCACTGATTTTACGTAGGTCTAGCTTTTACTCATGTATTTATTCTTTCAGACATATTTGTAATTTGTTTGAAATTATACATTCATATTTTGATGTATTTTTACTCTTTTTTTTATTTGGGAAGCACTTCGTAAAGTTAAAAGAACCCTGTGGTTTTTCTGATATTGTGGAGTAAAGTTTTCTTCTTTTTTGAACCAGCACATCTGATCAGTATTTACTTTATACACAGTAATGTATAATATGTCCTCCTTGTTTATCCATTTACCATCACAAGTGCATCATTCTACTCACATCTGACTTTAACCTCAGCTGGCTGTGACTTTCTACTTCCAATGCCATTGGTGGCTTCACAGCTGTACAGTCCACTGTCAGAGGGACTGGCTGAATTCACGCTGAAGGTCTGAGTCTGAGTCTGTTGGATGATTTCCTCTCTCCCATCGGTCGTCTTCCTCCAGGTGACAGAGCTCACTGGTGGGTTGGACTCGGCAGAACAGCTCAGTGTCAACAACACATTTTCCTTCACATTAAGACCAGGATTGGCTTGAACTTTCACATTGTACAGACTGTCTGCAGTAACCAAAAATATAGAAAACAGAGAACTGTCAGATTTAACCACTGTCCAATATAATGGTCTTTATAATATAGAATGACCTGCAAAATATATGTTTTCTATTTCATCAGGGTGTAAATCAAGGTAAGTTCGGAGATATTGGACTAGGGAGCACAACAACATGCGAACCTGTGAAAACAATTCATTGCATCACACAATTACACCACAAATTATACTATAAGAAAACGTATAACTTACTGCTTAAAGTCACAAGGCTTCAATTTATTAAAATTATAGTTTATTGTGGTGGAAGAATTACAGAGATTTAAGTACTTTAGGACATTCATTTCTCAGGTGCTATTGTTTCAACTGTCAGAAGAAATAATTAATTTAAAAAACTGGACCACTGAACAAATACATGAGAAAAATGTACTTCTGCATCGATAGTGTCTTCAAAGGAAGATTTCTTTTGATGTCATTGGTTGAAAAATAAAGCCGCAGCTGAAACACTCACATTTCACCACCAACTCCTTCTCCTTGCTGTCCTTTGAGCCCTCAGTGTTCTGGGCACGGCAGAAGTACCAGCCAGCGTCGGCTGAAGTCACAGTAATCTTGTGGTAGAGAGAGTTGCTGATTCGTGAATAAAGATTCTTTTCAGTGATTTTTAAAGACTGAGGATTTGTGTCGGTCCTCATCAAGGTGAGAGTTGACTGTGGGAAACTTTCAGCAGTGCAGGTGACGGTGATGGTCTGACCTTCTGTGACCTCAGACCTCATAGACAGTTTAGGTTCAGTGGGCGGGTCTGTAGAGAGGAAGCAGAATCTTCTTTAAAGAAGGCACATTGTGATTTTATTGTTTTTCTTCCCTCAGTGTCAACAACACATTTTCCTTCACATCAAGACCAGGAATGGCTTGAACTGATATGATATGATTGAGGTTTCTTGTAAATGTAAAAGTTCTGCTGAGCAAAAAATCAAAAATCAATGGTAAAGGGAACTCCTCTCCTGAAGCTCCTAAACTCCTCTTCATCAGTTCAGCTGATACGATTTATTGTACTAACGCAAAATTGGGAGACAGAACTTTTGAAACAACAGCCCTGAGGCTCTGAAACAGCCTGAACGAGGACATACAGCAGACTGAGTCAGGAGCTGAAAACACACTTTTATTTTATTTCATTCACTGATTTTACGTAGGTCTAGCTTTTACTCATGTATTTATTCTTTCAGACATATTTGTAATTTGTTTGAAATTATACATTCATATTTTGATGTATTTTTACTCTTTTTTTTATTTGGGAAGCACTTCGTAAAGTTAAAAGAACCCTGTGGTTTTTCTGATATTGTGGAGTAAAGTTTTCTTCTTTTTTGAACCAGCACATCTGATCAGTATTTACTTTATACACAGTAATGTATAATATGTCCTCCTTGTTTATCCATTTACCATCACAAGTGCATCATTCTACTCACATCTGACTTTAACCTCAGCTGGCTGTGACTTTCTACTTCCAATGCCATTGGTGGCTTCACAGCTGTACAGTCCACTGTCAGAGGGACTGGCTGAATTCACCCTGAAGGTCTGAGTCTGAGTCTGTTGGATGATTTTCTCTCTCCCATCGGTCGTCTTCCTCCAGGTGACAGAGCTCACTGGTGGGTTGGACTCGGCAGAACAGCTCAGTGTCAACAACACATTTTCCTTCACATTAAGACCAGGATTGGCTTGAACTTTCACATTGTACAGACTGTCTGCAGTAACCAAAAATATAGAAAACAGAGAACTGTCAGATTTAACCACTGTCCAATATAATGGTCTTTATAATATAGAATGACCTGCAAAATATATGTTTTCTATTTCATCAGGGTGTAAATCAAGGTAAGTTCGGAGATATTGGACTAGGGAGCACAACAACATGCGAACCTGTGAAAACAATTCATTGCATTACAAAATTACACCACAAATTATACTATAAGAAAACGTATAACTTACTGCTTAAAGTCACAAGGCTTCAATTTATTAAAATTATAGTTTATTGTGGTGGAAGAATTACAGAGATTTAAGTACTTTAGGACATTCATTTCTCAGGTGCTATTGTTTCAACTGTCAGAAGAAATAATTAATTTAAAAAACTGGACCACTGAACAAATACATGAGAAAAATGTACTTCTGCATCGATAGTGTCTTCAAAGGAAGATTTCTTTTGATGTCATTGGTTGAAAAATAAAGCCGCAGCTGAAACACTCACATTTCACCACCAACTCCTTCTCCTTGCTGTCCTTTGAGCCCTCAGTGTTCTGGGCACGGCAGAAGTACCAGCCAGCGTCGGCTGAAGTCACAGTAATCTTGTGGTAGAGAGAGTTGCTGATTCGTGAATAAAGATTCTTTTCAGTGATTTTTAAAGACTGAGGATTTGTGTCGGTCCTCATCAAGGTGAGAGTTGACTGTGGGAAACTTTCAGCAGTGCAGTTGACGGTGATGGTCTGACCTTCTGTGACCTCAGACCTCATAGACAGTTTAGGTTCAGTGGGCGGGTCTGTAGAGAGGAAGCAGAATCTTCTTTAAAGAAGGCACATTATGATTTTATTGTTTTTCTTCCCTCAGTGTCAACAACACATTTTCCTTCACATCAAGACCAGGATTGGCTTGAACTGTCACATGTTTGGGACTGTCTGCAGTAACCAAAAATATAGAAAACAGAGTTCTCAGATTTACCCACTTCCTAATATATTGGTCTTTATAATATAGATTGATACAATTTCGGCCGAAACACTTGCTATGTGAGTGACTGTCCACTAAGAATTTAATATTGAATACTATGCAGATTTTAGTTCAGAAATCCAATTAAATTAATACATTACGACAAAGAGCAGCCTGGCGACACTGGTGGACATTTGAGCTGATTCTGGCTCTGAGAGGTAACAAGAGAAACACAGGGCTGACAGCGAGAGACAAATATCCATTCACACAATTTAGAGTTGCAGGTCTTTGGACTGTGGGGCGAAGCCGGAGTACTGGGAGAGAACTCATGTAGACTGGGAGAACATGCAAACTTAACAAAAAGATCACAGCACAATTGGGATTCAAACCAGCAGCCTTCTTACAAATATAATGATCATAACAGCAATGTGTATTACCTAAAAGATAGAACATCAATAAAATGAATTTATCAACTAACATTTAAAAGTGACTTTAAAATACCTTATGATATAGCCGACTTGACTGGGAAACTCTGTAGAGTGAAGCTTTAGCCAAACTGCTCTAGAGACATAACTGATCTAGAAGAGTTCAAACCATCAACTAAAAGTGAAGCCAAATTGTCTAGATCGCCACCTGGTGCCTGACTGTGGTATAAATCCCACCTTCTGAATTTTAGTGAATGGGACATGGACCAAGATAAAACTTGAAATAAACATCAACAAATTGATCTCAAATGTGGCTTCTGTAGTTTTTAGCACTGGTATTTGTTCAAATGTTCATTTGTCATGTACGTTTGGTTATTAATAATATAACCAACCGGAGAAGCCTTGTTTGCTCGGGGCATGAAGGACACATTTGTCTACTAATTGTAATTTGTTGTTTATTCTAAAATATAATTTAATACTCAGATTCTTATTGTACATACATTTAACGGGACTTCCAGGGTTATTTGTAGAAACATCTGTCGGTAAAAACACAAGTGGAGAAGTCAGTTTATCTTTAATGCAAATGTTGGAAAAAACATAAAACATTGTTTTCAAAGTGGAGAAAAAAAATTCTTACGTTTTATTAGGGCCAGAAAAACCAGCCACGTGACTGTCTGAGCCTCCATCTCATGTGGGACTACAACTGGATTTCTGAAACAAATAAAAACTGAAAGGTGGATAAAAACATCAAAAGATCACAGAACTTTTCTTTTTACTGTTAAACATGTGATCAAAGTTATTTTTCATCTTGTCTCACAATTTTGTTCTTCCTCTTTCCATTTATTTTACTGACATTTAGAGTTATCTTTGTTTTGTTCCTCATTTCACAATGGTTGTGAACTTGTGGTTTGAAAACACAAAGTCACCTCACCTCTACGCAGAATTTGTCATTTATTAAAGGAAATTAAATGTAATTATTTTAAAATGGAATATTTGTACCACATGTTTTAGTTTATCCCAGAGTTCAGTTTCTTTATTCCTTTAATAACTAAAATAAAGTTTGTTTTCTGTTTTCTTTTTTTTATTTCATTAGACATTAGCTACTTGTTCTAATCACTTTTCTTAAAAGTAACCCCAGAACACTTTTCAAATATGTTCACTTCAAACAGAACAGTGTCTTTATTAAATTCAATTTTTTTAACCTTTTAGTATCAAATATGCCGTTTTACAAATTAATATCTGGCTCTTTGGGTTCATCTCAGTCTTCAGGGAACTATGACAGCTGAAGCTGATGTTTGAGTTTTCATTTGGAAAATAGCATTTCAATGGAGTTGAAGAAAAAGGGTTTCGAATTATTATTATTATTATTATTAAGTGATCTGGATTCAAATTTTATTCTTAAAAAAATTAGCTTGTTTCATCCACAAAAAAAATCTGTTTGTAATCAGTATATATACTGTAAATAAAACTTCTGAAACTCTATATTTTAGTCTAGTAGATTAACATCATTAGGAGATAAATAGTCATAGAAGCTTGTTCTTACCTCAGAGGACCCACTTGTATCAGTCTGTCACACACAGTCTCACTCCGAGAATGAGACTTGACAGAAAAAGGAAGTTTTCACACTTTGAAAAGGGATGCAAAAAAATAATTAGCATCCCTTATCATGCAAGCCAGAAAACAGCTTCTTGTAGGTGTTCTGATTACAGTGATAGCGTTTGCAGCTTCTCACGGTATCTGCACTAAGATGCATTTCATCCCACTTCCTCTTTTTGTCGTTGTTTGTTGTGAAGTCTAGTTCACAGGCACAGAGCAGTGTTCAGTACGACATGTTTATTTGGAGAATTTATGCTCACATAGTATTTACAGTGTCTCTATTTAAAAAGTCATCTAACAATGTGAAAAGTATCAAGTCCGCAGCCCTTTAAGTCTCGGGGGTTCCATGCCTCGCTGTCGGGCCAGTTGCTCAACTGATTTGTCTCACTGTTTCCAGACTGGCTTTCCTCTTCTCTCCCACTGAAGCTAAGAGAACCCAGTACACCGTTTGTCTCTATCCATGTATCCCTCAGGTTCGTATGGGGAGGTGTCGGGCACAGGCGGCAGGTCCCACAGGCGGTAGTCAGGGTGTTTTTGTGTCAGGGTAGCCTGCCACGTCCTCTGAGGCCACGGGGGTCGAACAACTTATGACCTTTCACATGTCTTTAGTTGTTCAGGAGAGCATGACCCAGACAAATACTTTCATCTGAAGTAAAGTAATTAGCTCCATGCAGGTCCGGACCTCGGTATTATTTAAAAATGCGTGTATGTGGGCGGTGGGTGAGTGAGTAGGAGGTGGAGTGGATCATCTTCTGGTAAATATACAAGGTAACGTAGTGTTAACGTCTCCTGCTCGACCTCCAGACCGGAGTCGGTGACGTACAGGGGAGATGTCTGTTCTCCTCCTGGGCTGAAGACGCTTCTCACTTCAGGTTCACACCCTTCACTTTCTGCAGCAGTAGAGAAATAACAGAGGACACTTCTTCTTGTCTGGAGAAGCTGCTGTATTCGTTTTCCAACACGCTGTAACTTCCACTGTCCATCTATATACTCTCTCTCTCTCTCTCTCTCTCTCTCTCTCTCTCTCTCTCTCTCTCTCTCTCTCTCTCTCTCTCTCTCTCTCTCTCTCTCTGTCTCTCTCTATCTCTCTCTCTCGCACTCTCTCTCTCTCTCTCTCTCTATCTCTCTCTCTCGCACTCTCTCTTTATCTCTCTCTCTCTCTCTCTGAGAGCATGTGGATGCACTGTTTGAGACACGTTTCTATGGTTTAAATACAAAATTATGCAAACTCAAACACAATGGAAATTCATGTATGCTATTGTCTACTAACATGGTTTTGAAGCTACTGTTAACCAATAGCTTCTCTCCAAACATCTCAAAATGTGCATATTTAGATCGGGGGATACTGCCCTCCGGCTACGGGCCTGGCTCCATGGCAACTAGAACTCATTGATGGACATTTGTGAAAATGTAATAAAGTATCTAATAATATCCTAATGTCTCAGAATTTGTACTTTCACTTTGGATACTCAAGAGTTTAAGTTCAGGATATAGTCATTTACTTGATTTTATTGCAGTCATTACTTAACTCAAGTAAAACTAAGGTTTACATAGTCCGTTCATAGAAATGCATCACAAGATAATGTCCATTTCATGATGCAATGCATTTTGTGTTTACATGCATTATTCAGAAACCACTTGTGTGGTGTGACATGTTCACAAATCCCACAATAATGTCGAAAAACTTTAAAGTTCACAATTTGTTCCAACATATTTCATTTTATTTTGAGCTACAGGATATTTACATTTCAGATGTGTGGGTTTGGATTAATTTCACACGACTGGAAAGGACAAAAAAACATTCAGCAGTGATTTTCAGTATTTCTTGTCTATTTCCATGTCCTTTATATATATAGACTATATAAAAAGATATTAATACAATCATTTAACACTCACATTTTTACATTTTGAATTGCAAAATAAGGATTTTAACCGTTTATTCCTCACACTTTCCTTTGTTCACTATTTTCCCCAGAACCTTTAATGAACAGTTGCAAACATTTATATATTATATTTAAGCTCAGTAATGTAACTTCTGTGCCTTCTTGCAAACTAGTTTTAAAATACTCCTAATGGCAACACACAGGGTTTTGTTGTAGCTGCACTGATTACAACCTATTTTGCTGAACACATGAACACCTTAGACTCTCTGTGATGACTGATTGTGAATATAAACTTCCTCAGGCCTGAGGTAGCTGTAAAAAGCAGGACGAGAACATCTCGGGTCAAATCCTGACGTCAGAGTATTAACTCTCATCTTGGTGTGAGCTGCTGGAGTCTCTGTTGGTCGTCTGACGTCGGGGCGTCACTGTGAATCTCACCTGTGGAAAGTTCAGCTCCACTTCACCTTCACTGGTGTGGTCGTCCAATAGATTTGGAGATGTTGGTGCACGTGCAGTTGCTTTACTCATGTTTTCATAGTCCTGCAGGCTCTCTGGTTCATTCTAGGATGAGAGTGGAGGTAGTTTCTAGGTTATTTGTGTGACAATTTGTGGATGTAATGCACAATAAAGTTCATAAAAGACTCACATTCTGGGACTTCGGAGGCTTTGTAATATCACCATTAATACTCATTTGATTACATATTATAGAAATTATGACATAATTTTGCATATTTAGAAGAATTAGTAGTTTTAAAACAAGTACAGCATTTGATGTGGTTTTGAGAAAAAGAAGCTCTGTCATAAACAGGTCAGAAGTGATCAGAGGCTTAAATATCCTGAATCTTAATACTCACTGTTTCCTACGATTCCAATATTAGAATCGATTTTGAAGTTACAACAACTGGTAGTTAAATAATATTATAAATATATTGTGTTGAGACAAGGTTCTGGCCAAAGGCAACCGTGACCAGACACTTCCGAAGTAGAATGGCCTAAACAAATGTGTCATTACCGATAAACCAGAAGGGGATTTGGTGTTTGTTGTTCCTTGTTGAACAGATTTTCTCCAGTATCTGAAAACATAGAGGGACATGATGAGGTAAAACAAGCCAGACCATCTCTGAAATGTATTTATTTGATTTGATCAAATGCACTTCTTATTCATTCACCTTAAATTTACGACAATTACACTGATAATCATCAGGAGAAGGAGAGGAACAACTAGGAACCTCAGGTTCTTCAGATAGTCTCCTGTGGTTAGAAGAGAGAGAGCATCATATAAATTATACATGGGAACATGTAGAATTAGTTTCAACTTTATTCCATGTGCAGAGATTTATTTCACACTGAACTAGAAATACTGTACTGGAGTTCAGACAGACAACTCACGTTTTATCATGTAATATATTTATTACAACAAATTTAGTGTTTGGCGTCTAGGGTTAGGGCTCCAACTTAAATCACTCCCCCATATGATTACACGGAATGATGGGAGTGATGAGCAAATACTTATAACCCCCCCCATTGGAGCCTAAAGGTGGATGCTGGGGTGGTGGAGGGGCTGAAGCAACAGATGGCAATACTGCAGCAGCAGTGCAAGCAAGTGGGGTTGATGGGAAATGTCTCTCTGGTTAAATAGGTGTGTATTATAATTGGTTGTGGAGAGTGAGGTATGTCACATGATGCATGTCACCTGATGTATGTAACATGATTGGCGCAGCGCAGCTCGAGTTGCCTGCCAGAACTAGCTCGCCGGCGTCGCCACATTTGTTTACCTTCCGCCAACCAAGATTCTGATAAGGCCTCACAGCTTTGTGAGGACACAACCTTGCCCTTTGACCTCCAAATTCTTATCATTTCAACCCTGAATCAAACTGAACATTTTCACTAAGTTTAAATAAACTCCCTGAAGACCTTCTTGAAATGTCATGTTCACAAACATAGGACGTACGGACGGACAACCAGAAAACATGATCTGAAATAAACCTCCCACATTTCTCCTGAGCAATAAAACACACAGTTATAAGACCTTGAAATTCACTCACGTTCAAACAGATGGACGGGATCAGACAAACTTTGATCTACTTCATTTTCTGCGATGCAGTGGTAGACTCCTGACTGGTTTGAGTACACTATGTGGTTTTGATGCTTTGACACAAGTTCATCCTTTTCCTCGCCCTGACTCTTCCTGTACCATGAGTAGTGTTGGACTGGGGGAAAGCTGGGACTGAAGCAGCTCAGCATCACGGAGCTCCTCCCGTCAAGCTCCTGCTTCTCTGCCGACCACGAGATGTAAGTGTGTTTTGGAGAAACTAGCCGGGAAATTCAGGAGAAAAGACAACGTCATTTTCTGAACATCATCAAAGATCAAACATGAATAACACAACAGATGAAGTGACATTATTGCTGCTCTTTAAAGTCAGACTGAGAAGAATGTGAAACTTATTTTCACACCAGTTAATGGGCTTTAAAACAATAAACTATAAAACAGACTGGCTTGAGGTTCACCTGGTGAAACTTTCAATTTTTTCTCAGCAATTTCTCTTTGTTCAGTCACTGTTGTTAGGTTACTGATCCTTTAATAACTTAAACATTATTTTGAATGACATCACAATTGTGGAGTAATGTTTTCTTCTTTTTTGAAACAGCACCTCTGATCAATATTTACTTTATACAGAGTAGTTTAGAATATATCCTCCTTGTTTATCCATTTACCATCACAAGTGCATCATTCTACTCACATCTGACTTTAACCTCAGCTGGCTGTGACTTTCCACTTCCAATGTCATTGGTGGCTTCACAGCTGTACAGTCCACTGTCAGAGGGACTGGCTGAATTCACCGTGAAGGTCTGAGTCTGAGTCTGTTGGACGATTTCCTCTCTCCCATCAGTCGTCTTCCTCCAGGTGACAGAGCTCACTGGTGGGTTGGACTCGGCAGAACAGCTCAGTGTCAACAACACATCTTCCTTCACCTCAAGACCAGGATTGGCTTGAACTGTCACATGTTTGGGACTGTCTGCAGTAACCAAAAATATAGAAAACAAAGAACTGTCAGATTTAACCACTGTCCAATATCGTTTCAACTGTCAGAAGTTATAATTAATTTAAAAAAATGGAGTACTGAAAAAATATACTTTTGCTTCCATAGTTTTTTTTATGAATATTTTTGGTTTGATCTGTTTTGTCAAAAAAAAGAAAAGTGGCAGCTGAAGTAAGTCGTCGGGGCAGGATTGGCAACAACAGGTGAATCTGAATCGGAAGATTCTTTAAGGTTAATTCACAACACAGATAGCACACGGATGTGGGCCACTTCAGGCAATGATCCGGCATTTCTGGTCTTCTCGTGGCCCAGGACAAATCTGGACCAAGACACTTTCTATGTGAGTGAAGGTCCACTAAGAATGTAATTTTGTGAATATTAGATTTTTGTTCAGAATACAGATTAAATCAATACATGAATGTGAATGTGGATTAATACAGAGCAGCCTGGTGACACTGGTGGACATTTAAGGGTTGTGGGAGGATGGAGCCAATCCCCAGCTGACTCTGGCTCTGAGAGGTCGCCAGCGTATCACAGGGCCGACATCCAGAGACAAATATCCATAATAATAATCATAACAGCAGGGTCGATTACCTAAAAAAGAGAACATCAATAAAATTAATTAATCAACTTACATTTAACAGTGACTGTAATACTATGGATCAGATGTTGTGCAATAATGGTTAGGAATGATACCATAAGCTAGTGTGCCTTTAGGCGTTCAATAAATTTGGTTATCAAAAATAGAAAAATAAAACATTAATATATAAAATATTAATATTAAATCATAACATTAGTTTGACTAAGTTCTCGCGGGGCACCACCCTACATAGAAGGGAAAAGATAGCCAATTTATTGATTAAGATCAGTCTCATTTAGATCTAGTTCAATTAGAAATCTTAATATTTACTATTAAAGATTATATAATGAACAGTTAAGGTTTATAGAGTTCTTGACAGTGTAACGGTTGGCAAAGTTCACTTATGCAACATTAATGACAGGACAAGGTTAAAAGAAAACATTTATTATGGACATAATAAGTATAAAACACAAGTTACTAACAATATGTGCTAACTAACAAAGATGTGTGTGTGTGTGTGTGTGTGTGTGTGTGTGAGGGTCTCTCTGGTGGCGAACAAAGAGAGTCACACCTTCCTGTGATCTTTTAAGATCTCTAAGATAGCAGGCCCTCTTCTTCTGCAGAAGTGGTTTTACGACATGCAGGGGGGTTTGAGCTAATGAGGTGAGGAGATATGCGTGTCTGTGTGGATGTTAAACTGAAAGGGTCAGAGGAATCCTGTGAGGAGCGTGTCTAACATTTAACTTTCATCTTATTTGTAACCACAATAACACCACCTATATCAAACTTTAAACACCACACAGAATCAAATAAACAGTCTTGCTTAGCCTAGTAAAGTTATTAAGCCCAGATGTTACCCGTCCTCAGAAAGGAAGAAAGTTGCTGTGCAGTTCGGTTAGCAGTTCGTCCTGCTGGCTGTGTGAAGTCTTCTGGCTCGTATGGTCTCTGCTTCCGCGGTTCTGTTGAGCTGTGCAGTTCAGTTGCTTATTGAATCTTTAGTTCTTACCTGCAGGACACCGAGTCGCTGCAAGGAGTTTAGAAGAAACTTGTGATGCGTGGAGGTTTTCTCGAGAAGATGAGCTGGAAGCTTGACCTTTGACCTCCAGTTGTTGGAAAGAGGAGATTTGAGCTGGAGAAATCAGGTTTCTCCACTCGCCGATGCAGGAGGAAAGACCTGCGGCCTGTTGTCCTCAGTGGTGATCGGTGGAGGAAGAGAGTGAAGCAGCCTGGACCCCCCTCCTTTGGAGTTGCAGGAGAGGCGGCTGACCGCCTGCTGTCTTCGGTGGGGATGAGGAGAAAAGAGAGGACCAGCCCTCCGCCCTCGGAGGGATTGGAGAAAGAGAGAGACTTTGGGGGAGGCCTGCTATTATATAGGCCCAGTGGCCTCCAGGTCATGTGGCCAGATTTGACCAATTGGCAGCTGATCCTGGTAGAAATTCGCACCTATGTGCGAAGATGCTGAAACAAAGGGGACATGTTGCCTCCTGGGAGACGGAGTTATTTGACCTTCTCAGGACAAAGAGAACACATTGCACTCTGGGAGATTGAGTATTCTCCAGCCCATGCGGCTTGTCAGGACAAAGGACATGTGCTTTCAGGTTTTTACTTCGAATACAGGCCTGAAAGAGAGACCTGCCTTTTTGCACAAAAACCATGTCCCAACACAGATATCTGTCCGTGTTGTCCTGTGTTTGGCATGAAAACTCCCTCCCGTCATCCTGCCTGCTGGCATTAAAGCTGAAGGTGGTGGTTCTTTCCTTATCTTGATCAGAGCCTGTGACCTGTATCCGGTCGATCTGAGTCACATCTTGAATGTGAGGTTTTGAAAGACATGAACTTGAAGTGGAGCATGTGAGTGTAACCACGTCGGACTCCACCATGACAGCTGGTTCCTCAAAAGTGAGCGGGCATCGGTTTACTGAGAATATGAAAGCAAGAGAAATGTGATGATGCGTCTACACAACAGCTAAATTCAAATTGAACAGTGTCACTGAGAAGACGATATTTTAATAGAAACATTCATTTTTAAAGGTGTAGCCGACTTGACTGGGAAACTATGTAGAGTGAAGCTTTAGCCAAACTGCTCTAGAGTCATAACTGATCTAGAAGAGTTCAACCATCGACTTAAAGTGAAGCCAAAGTGTCTAGATCGCCACCTGGTGCCTGACTGCGGCAAAAATCTCCTCCTGAATTTTAGTGAATGGGACATGGACCAAACTAAAGAGTCAAAACGCACATTAACTAAAATGATCTCAAAGATTGATTCTGTAGTTTTTATCATTGGTGTATGTTCAAATTTTCATTTTCATGTACGTTTGCTTATTAATTAACTAATTCGGTTGCTCGGGCATGAAGGACACATTTGTCCACTAATTGTAATGTTATGTATATTCTAAAAGTAGTTTAGTATTGAAATTTTTATTATACATACCTTCAACGTTGAAGGTCACTTCTTCAGATAACCATCTGTCCCTCCCTACAAATCTCAAAGAATAATGTCCGCTGTCACTTGTTCTCAGGTCACAGATCAAAATACTGCACATTGGCTTCGGCCTGGCAGAGTAAATATTCTTCCAACTTGAAGATAAAGAGCCGATGTATTTCACTCTGTTTGCAAAGTCAGGACTGACCGGACGTGTCAAGTTGTTTGTGCTGTAAATGACAGTGGCTGTAAAGTTTTTAGCAATTTCGTCCCATCGTCGATCTTTCATCCAAAACCAGTATGCAGGATCATCATCAACATCTCTTGTGACTTGGCATTTAATTTCAATGCAGGATCCCTCAGTTGCTGGCAGCCCACCAGGTTCTACTTTAAAGGGACTTGTAGGGTCACTTGTAGAAACATCGGTGAAAACACAAGTGGAGAAGTCAATTCCTCTTTAATGCAAATGTTGGATAAAAAAATTATTGTTTTCAAAGTGGAGAAATAAAATCCTTACGTTTGATTAGGGCCAGAAAAACCAGCCACGTGACTGTCTGAGTCTCCATCTCATGTGGGACTACAACTGGATTTCTGAAACAAATAAAAACTGAAAAGTGGATAAAAACATAAGATCACAGAACTTTTTCTTTTTACTGTAAAACGTGTGATCAGTGTTATTTTAATCTTGTGTCAGAATTTCCTTCTTCCTCTTTCAATTTATTTTACTGACATTTAGAGTTATCTTTGTTTTGTTCCTCATTTCAAGACGGTTCTGAATTTCTGGTTTGAAAACACAAAGTCACCTCACCTCTACGCAGAATTTGTCATTTATTAAAAAACAATTATATGTAACTATTTCAAAATGGAATATTTGGGCAACATGTTTCTGTTAATCCCAGAGTTCAGTTTCTTTTTTCCCTTTATTAACTAAAATATAGTTTGTTTTCTGTTTTCTTTTTTAATTTCATTTGACATTAGCTACTTGTTCGAATCACTTTTATTCAAAGAAACCCCAGAATACATTTAAAATATGTTGACTGCGAACATTACAGTGTTTCTATTACATATTAATTTTTGAACCTTTTAGTCTGAAATATACTGTTTAAAAAGTCATATCCGGCTCTTTGGGTTCATCTCAGTTTTCAGGGAACCATGACGTCTGAAACTGATGTTTGAGTTTTCATTTGGAAAAAAGGATTTCAACTGAATGGAAGAAAAAGGGTTTTAAATTATTATAAATTTTATTAAAAAAAAAATCATCTTGTTTGTAATCAGTGTATATACTGTAAGTAAAACTTCTGAAACACTATATTTTACTCTATAAGATTAACATCATGAGGAGATAAATGACCATAGAAGCTTGTTCTTACCTCAGAGGACCCACAGTCTGTCACACACAGCCTCGCTCCGAGAATGAGACTTTACAGAAAGAGGAAGTGTTCAAACTTTGAAAGGGGATGCAGAAAAATAATTAGCATCCCTTATCATGCAAGCCAGAAAACAGCTTCTTGTAGGTGTTCTTATTATAGTGATAGTGTTTGCAAATTCTCACAGAATCTGCACTCAGATGCACTTTATCCCAAATCCTCTTTTTGTCGTTGTTTGTTGTGAAGTCTAGTTCACAGGCACAGAGCCGTTTAAAGTACTACATATTTATTTGGAGAATTTATGCTCACATAGTATCTACAGTGTCTCTGTTTAAAACGTCATCTAACAATGTGAAAAAGCATCAAAAGGGTTTGCACAAGTCTGTGGCCCTTTAAGTCTCGGGGTTCCACGCCTCGCTGTCGGGCCAGTCGCTCGACTGATTTGTCTCAGTGTTTCCAGACTGGCTTTCCTCTTCTCTGCCAGGTTCTTCTCTCTCATTGAAGCTAAGAGAACCCAGTAACCGTTAGTTGCGGTTTCCCACTACAGCCAAGTTGATCCTTCTGATCAAGAGATCTTCCACCGCGTCCCTGACATCTGATAACTAATTGAGTTCTATGGATTTCATTAGGGGATTTCAGGGTCTCATGGAAGCTCAGGCCTTTGAAAACATCAGCCATTTCTTCAGAGAGACACAGAGTGAATAATTAGAAGAGTCACAACAGGTCCTTTGATAAAGAACAGATATGATGGATACTATCTGTCATCTATCGACTTATTCCACTAATCTCTATCTATCTATTTAGTCTGTTGTTCTGTGACTTTCATATCTCGGGAAGCGTTCCTCTTATCGGCTTCACACGTGACATGTGCATTGTTATGGGCCCAAGGAAGTGCTGTGTGGAATTTGTCGTGATTTGGACACACGATACGTTCAATAATAAGCTGATAAGCTTTAAATAAACAGGTGACCAGCGCTCAGCAGCAGAGGCGACTGGGACCATCAGCGGTTCTGTGGACTGAGTCCCATAGTCGACCTTTAGTTGCCATGGCAAATCGAACAGGCACGTTTACAACTGGCTCTGGTAAGAATAGATACA
The DNA here is from genome assembly GCF_963576545.1 of Limanda limanda. Lineage (NCBI taxonomy): Eukaryota > Metazoa > Chordata > Actinopteri > Pleuronectiformes > Pleuronectidae > Limanda > Limanda limanda. The sequence continues at coordinate 7,266,450 of NC_083646.1, read as the reverse complement.
ACAGGTGTTGTATTAATTTCATATTCTTAAGCAGTACTGTTAGTGGTGGAAAGTAAACATGTAAATATTCTCCAGAACTGTGCATTTCTTGTTTTTTAATTACACTTCTTCTCTTCAACCTATGACCCTTCACATGTCTTTAGTTGTTCAGGAGAGCATGACCCAGACAAATACCTTCATTTGAAGTAACTTAATCAGCTCCATGCAGGTCCGGACCTCGGTATTATTGAAAAATGAGTGTATGTGGGCGGTGGGTGAGTGAGTAGGAGGTGGAGTGGATCATCTTCTCGTAAATATACAAGGTAACGTAGTGTTAACGTCTCCTGCTCGACCTCCAGACCGGAGTCGGTGACGTACAGGAGAGATGTCTGTTCTCCTCCCGGGCTGAAGCCGCTTCTCACTTCAGGTTCACACCCTTCACTTTCTGCAGCAGTAGAGAAATAACAGAGGACACTTCTTCTTGTCAGGAGAAGCTGTTGTAGTCATTTTCACACTGTGCATCATTATACTTTCTCTCTCTCTCTCTCTCTCTCTCTCTCTCTCTCTCTCTCTCTCTCTCTCTCTCTCTCTCTCTCTCTCTCTCTCTCTCTCTCTCTCTCTCTCTAAAAAAAGTGTCCTCGGGATGTAAGTCCCCTCTGTTAAAGCACGTGGTGTCCCACAGAAGACATCTATTTATGATTCTTAATAATAGGACTGAGGACCGATTATGTTATTTTTGTAACATCTAATAATACAAAGTGTTTCAGCTGTGGGAAAGAAGGACACCAAGCAAAAGGTTGTCCTCAGAGAAATAAAACAGCTGACACTGAGGAACAACAGGAGGGGACAGGGGGGGTCCAGCAGGAGGGACAGGCGAGTGAGGAGGGGACAAGTGGAGTCCAACCGGAGAGTCAGGCGAGTGAGGGGGGGACAAGTGGAGTCCAACCGGAGAGTCAGGCGAGTGAGGGGGGGACAAGTGGAGTCCAACCGGAGAGTCAGGCGAGTGAGGGGGGGACAAGTGGAGTCCAACCGGAGAGTCAGGCGATTGAGGGGGGGACAAGTGGAGTCCAACCGGAGAGTCAGGCGAGTGAGGGGGGGACAAGTGGAGTCCAACCGGAGAGTCAGGCGAGTGAGGGGGGGACAAGTGGAGTCCAACCGGAGAGTCAGGCGAGTGAGGAGGGGACAGGGGGAGGTCCAAAGGAAGGACAGGTGAGTGAGGAAGGGACAGGGGAGGTCCCAAAGGAAGGACAGGTGAGTGAGGAAGGGACAGGGGAGGTCCCAAAGGAAGTACAGGTGTGTAAGGAGGGGACAGGGGAGGTCCCAAAGGAAGGTCAGGAGTGTAAGAAAGGGCAGAAGGGGACAAGGGCGGTCCAACAGGTAGATCAGGTAGATGAAGGGGAAAAGAAGGGGAGACAGGGGGGGTCCCGCAGGACCAAGTAAGCGATATTGACATGGAGAGAGACGAGGAGGTGCTTAAAGTTCCTCGTCTAAAAAGAAAGACCAGGAGCAACAGTGGTAGCTCAAAAGCTAAAAAAGGGACCGGGAAGAAAGGAGGGAGAGGAGCAGCAGAGTCTGAGTCAAGCATGGAGACAGACTCTGCTGACAGTGAATCCTCCGAATTCAGGGCAGGAAGCCAGAAGGGCACAAGAAGCTACAGTGCGGCGAAGATGAAAGTGTTTCTTCAAAAAACAAAAAAAATGAAGGGTTTAAAGATAGAGGATTACTTCTCTGATACAGAACAGTTTTCAACCTCTGCCCGGCTGCACATGAGCAGCAAAGGCAGGGGAGGTTTTACTGACCAGGAGATGTATAGATTAAAGAAGATTGTTCATAAAATTAGACAACAGAAAAATAATGATGATGATGATGAATAAAGGTGAACATCCTGATTACCAATCAGTTCTGTGGTTTTGTGGGTTTTTTATATTATACAATATGAGTCTTTTAAGCATCAGTTCGCTAAACATAAATGGAGCCGGGGACCCTGCGAAGAGGTCACTGATGTTCCAGCAAAAAGAATTGAAAAGAACTGAAGTGACATTCTTACAAGAAACACATAGTGACCCAAAAATTGAGAGTGACTGGAAAAGAGAGTGGGAGGGACAGGTGGTCCTGAGACACCTTAGCACAACCAGTGGGGGGGTGGGCATCATTTTCTCCAGGAGCTTTGCACCAGAGTCTTTAGAAGTAGAAGAGGTGGTGGAGGGCAGGTTACTGGTGGTGAGGGCAAAGGTCGAGCAATTTTATTTTGTTTTTATAAATGTTTATGCTCCCGTCTCAGGACCTGATAGAGTCTGTTTTTTAAAGGTTTTAGACACAGTTTTAAGCAAAATAAAAATTGATGATTTTTTATTTTTAGGAGGAGATTTTAACTGTACAGAAAATGATGTTTTAGACAGAAATCACATGGAGCCCCACAGAGCATCCCAGAGTGCTCTGAGGCAGCTGCTGCAGGCCCATGAGCTGTGTGATGTTTGGAGAAGAATGAATGAAAATAAGAGACAATACACCTGGACTCATTGCCGAGGGAATCTCATTTCCATGGCGAGGTTGGACCGGTTTTATTGTTTTAAACATAGTTTTAGCATCTTCAGAAAGTGCAGTATACTCCCAGTTGGTTTTACAGATCACGCGCTTGTAGTATGTAACGTTTTTATCTCTAAGTTAAAGTCCAGAAGCGCATACTGGCATTTTAACACGTCTCTTTTATGTGATGCACATTTTAAGGATGTTTTTAAGTTTTTTTGGAGCGGTTTTAAAGAAAGAAAGAATGATTTTATTTCTTTAAAGCTGTGGTGGGACTGTGGGAAAGTTGAGATAAAGCAGCTCTGTCAACAGTATACCCTCAATGTTACAAGAGACATAACCAGATCTATGGAGGATCTGGAGACAGAAATTATGGTGGTGCTGAATTTAATAGATTCCACAGGAAATCGAGATTATATTAAAGATCTCAAGTCTAAAAAATCTGCTCTTAAAGACCTACTGGGCACTAAGGCTCAGGGGGCGCTGGTCAGGTCACGGTTCCAGACGGCAGCGCTTATGGATGCACCGACCAAATTCTTTTTTGGACTGGAGAAGAAGAATGGACAAAGCAGGATCATCCACACTCTGCGATCTCCTGAAGGAGAAGAACTCAGAGACAGCAAGGAGATCCGGAAGAGAGCCGTGAGTTTTTATAAGGATCTGTACAAAACTGAATATACTGAGAACAATTCCCTGTAGGAATCATTCTGTGGAGCGCTACCTAAAGTCCCTCAAGATGTGAACACTGGGTTGGGTGGTCCCCTGTCGATGCAGGAACTCTACACGGCTCTGCAGAGCATGGGGGGGGGGAAGGCCCCGGGCATCGACGGCATTCCAGTAGAGTTTTTTAAAGAGTTCTGGAATGAGATGGGGGAAGATCTTTTAACTGTTTTTAACGAAAGTTTTAGAGACTTGGTGTTGCCGACAAGCTGCAGGAGGGCAGTGATAACTCTCCTACCAAAGAAAGGAGACCTTCAGGAGATTAAGAACTGGCGTCCGGTGTCGCTGTTATGCACAGACTATAAGATCCTCTCCAAAGCTCTGGCAAACCGTCTGAGGGAGGTGATGGGAGAAGTGATCCATCAAGACCAGACCTACTGTGGGCCTGGTCGGTCTATTCTGGACAATTTGTCCTTAATTCGGGATATTGTGGACTTCTCTAGTTCATTAGGCATTAAAGCTGGTCTCATTTCTCTGGACCAGGAAAAGGCTTTTGATAGGGTTGAGCACCTTTACCTCTGGAAGACTCTGGAGAGGTTTGGCCTCAGCCCAGGTCTCTTAGCTATGATCAAGGTTTTGTATCAAGACATTGAGAGTGTACTGAAGATCAATGGAGGACTGAGTGCACCTTTTAAAGTGCACAGGGGGGTGAGACAGGGCTGCTCGCTCTCAGGGATGTTATACGCACTTTCTATTGAACCCATGCTGAGTAAGATAAGAACTAAAATTGAAGGGTTGATTTTAAATGATTTTAAAAAAAGCCACATTTTATCAGCAAATGCAGACGACATCATCGTCTTTGTAAAAAATCAGGAGGACATCCAAGAACTGGGAAAAATTGTCAGTGATTTTAAAATCATGTCAGCTGCTAGAGTGAACTGGGGGAAAAGTGAAGCGCTAGCAGTTGGAAGGTGGGAGGGGGGTTTACCCAGTCTGCCGGGGGGGCTGATGTGGAGGAGAGATGGTCTCAAGTACCTGGGGGTTTATGTTGGCAATGAGTCCATGGTTCAGAAGAACTGGGAGGGAGTGGTGGACAAAATGAAAGGGAGGCTTAACAAGTGGAAATGGCTGAAACCACAATTGTCTTACAGAGGCAGAACCCTGATAATAAACAACCTGGTAGCTTCTGCTCTGTGGCATCAGCTGGCATGCATGGAACCTCCGAAAGGATTGATTCAGAAAATACAAGCATTTTAACAGACTTCTTTTGGGACAGGTTGCACTGGGTGCCCCAGTGTGTGTTGTTTTTACCAAAGGAGGAGGGGGGGCAAGGGCTGGTGCATATCCAAAGCAGAATATCCACTTTTAGATTACAGTTTTTACAGAAGTATCTCTTAGGTCCACAGGATGTTGTTTGGAGACAAGTAACAAGCAGCATCCTGAGGGGGGCAACTGGGTTGGTTTTAGACATGCCACTGTTCTTAATGGATTTTAAGCTGTTTAAACTGTATGGATTATCTCCTTTTTATCAGTCACTTTTTAAGACATGGAACCTTTTTAAATGGAAAAGGCTGGAACCTACAAACTCTCTGCACTGGCTTTTAGAAGAGCCGCTGATCAACGGAGCCAGGCTGGATGTCCAGAGCAGCTCCACACCAGGCCTCACCAGCATGCTGTGCACCGCCGGAGCTGTAACCTTGAAGACGATGGTCCATGCAGCAGGTCCTGGACTTAACAACATCCCGGCGGTGGCGTCCCTCATCGGGCAGAGATCCAGGCGACAGGCAGAACACATTTTAAACGAATGGATTAAGAGACTCACGGGCGAGGAGGTGAAGATGCTAAAGGATTATTCTGCTGGAACGGAAACCCCTGATGACAGCGACCCGTTTCCGGAGCTAGGTTTTAACCCAAATCTGGATGGGCTCTCAGGACCTTTTTTAAATAAAACTGAATGGAAACAACTGGACCTGTACACAGCCAAAGGGAGAGCCATGTATGAATGTTGTGTTTTAACCCTGAACAAAACTAAGCTGGATGTGAGGCCTGACACGGTGTGGAGGAAGAGACTGGATCTGGACAGCAAGGACAAACCAGTGTGGAGGGTTTTATACAAATCACCTTTAAGGATGAGGACTGGCGACCTGCAGTGGAGGATTTTACACGGAGCCATAGCGGTCAACAGTTTTATATCAAAAATCAATCCAACAGTCAAGTGCAATTGCCCGTTTTGTGGAGAAACAGAGACAGTTTTCCATGTTTTTTATGAATGTAAAAGACTTTTAGAACTTTTTAATACACTGCAGAAGGTTTTTAAACAGTTTGGTGAGACATGGAGTAAAAGGGCCTTCATTTTAGGAGCAGGATATAAGAAATCAAATAAAGACAAATGGGAACTTTTAAATTGGATGTTAGGGGAAGCTAAGATGTCAATTTACAGCAGCAGGAAGAACAGAGTAGAGGATAGGGCAGGACAAGAAGCTCTTCCTGTTTTTATTTCTCTACTGAAAGCAAGAGTCTGGGTAGATTTTAGGTTTTTTAAAGAAATGAAGGACATGGATGGGTTCATCAAAAAGTGGTGTTTTAATGATGTAGTATGTTCTGTGGTTGAGGATGTTTTAATTTTTAATATGACTTTCTGAGTAGGTTTTAATATTGTTCTGAACGTACTGTTCGTATCCATTCATTAACAGAACTTTTGTATACATTTTGAAAATAAAGGGTTCAAAAATCAAATCTCTCTCTCTCTCTCTCTCTCTCTCTCTCTGTCTCTCTCTCTGTCTCTCTCTCTATCTCTCTCTATCTCTCTCTCTCGCACTCTCTCTTTATCTCTCTCTCTCTCTCTCTGAGAGCTTATGTGGATGCACTGTTTGAGAAACGTTTCTATAGCTTAAATACAAAATGATGCAAACTCTAACACAATGGTAAGTCATTGATGCTATTGTCCACTGACATGGTTTTGAAGCTACTGTAAACTAATATTTGATCTCCAAACATCTTAAAATGTGCATATTTAGATCGGGGGATACTGCCCTCCGGCTAGGGGCCTGTCTCCATGGAAACTAAAATACTGATAACGTATCTAATAATATCCTAATGTCTCAGAATTTCTACTTTTACTTTGGATTCTCAAGAGTTTAAGTTCAGGATATAGTCATATACTTGATATTATTTTACTTATTATTTAACTCAAGTAAGTCTAAGGGTTACATGGTCCGTTAATAGAAATGTCCATTTCATGACGCAATGCGTTTTTTGTGTACATGCATTCTTCAGAAAGCCTTTCAAGCTGTGACATGTTCACAAATCCAACAATAATGTCAATAAACTTTAAAGTTCATCATTTGTTCCAACACATTTCATTTTATTTTGAGCTACAGGATATTTACATTTCAGGTGTGTGGGTTTGGATTAAGTTCACACGACTGGAAAGGACAAAAAAACATTCAGCAGTGATTCTCAGCATTTCTTGTCTAACTGCATGTCATTTATATATATAGATTATATAAACAGTTATTAATACAATAACTTTACACTAACATCATTTACATTTTAAGTTGCAAAATAAGGATTTTCACCATTTATACCTCACATATTGCTGAGCTCACTGTTTTCCACAGAACTTTTAATTAACAGTTTCTCATATTTATCCATTTTAGCTCAGTACTGTAACTTCTTTGCCTTCTTGCTAACTAGCTTTAAGATTACATCTATTTTGCTTAACACATGAACTCTTCAGACTCTCTGTGATGACTTATTGTGAATATAAACTTCCTTAGGCCCGAGGAAGCTGTCGAGAACATCTCGGGTCAAATCCTGACGTCTGAGTATTAACTCTCATCTTGGTGTGAGCTGCTGGAGTCTCTGTTGGTCGTCTGACGTCGGGGCGTCGCTGTGAATCTCACCTGTGGAAAGTTCATCTCCACTTCACCTTCACTGGTGTGGTCGTCCAATAGATTTGGAAATGTTGGTGCACGTGCAGTTGCATTACTAATGTTTTCATAGTCCTGCAGGGTCTCTGGTTCATTCTAGGATGATAGCGGAGGAAGTTTAGAGATTATTTGTGTTACATTTAAGTGGTTTTAAAGCTGAACCGCATTTGATGTGGTTTTGAGAAAAAGAAGCTCTTTCATAAACAGGTCAGAAGAGATCAGAGACTTAAATATCCTGAATCTTATACCTATACTCTCCATAATCACTGTTTACTACGATTTCCAATATACAAATAGCCAATTAGAAATCGATTTAGAAATTTCAACAACAGGTGGTTAAATAATATTAAAGATGTATTGTGTTAAGACAAGGTTCTGACAACAGGCCACCGTGACCAGACACTATGGCTTAAACAAATGTGTCATTACCGATAAACCAGAAGGGGATTTGATGTTTGTTGTTCCTTGTTGAACAGATTTCCTCCAGTATCTGAAAACATAGAGGCACATTATTTGGTAAAACAAGCCAGACCATCTCTGAAATGTATTTATTGAATTTGATCAAATGCACTTATTATTCATTCACCTTAAATTTACGACAATTACACTGATAATCATCAGGAGAAGTAAAGCAACAATGAGGGACTTCAGGATGTGCAGATAGTTTCCTGTGGTTAGAAGAGAGAGAGCATCATATAGACACTGAGTTGTGAACATGGTGAATTAGTTTCAACTTTATTCCATGTGCAGAGATTTATTTCACACTGAACTAGAAATACTGTACTGCAGTGCAGTCAGACAACTCACATTCGATCATGTAATATATTTATTACAACAAATTTAGTGTTTGGCGTCTAGGCTCCAACTTATATCACTCCCACATATGATTACACAGAATGATGGGAGTGATGAGCAAATACTTGTAACTCCTCTGTTGGAACCTACAGGTGGATGCTGGGATGGTGGAGGGGCTGAAGCAACAGATGGCAATATTGCAGCAGCAGTGCAAGCAAGTGGGGTTGATGGGAAATGTCTCTCTGGTTAAATAGGTGTGTATTATAATTGGTTGTGGAGAGTGAGGTATGTCACATGATGCATGTCACCTGATGTATGTAACATGATTGGCGCAGCGCAGCTAGAGTTGCCTGCCAGAACTAGCTCGCCAGCGTCGCCACATTTGTTTACCTTCCGCCAACCAAGATTCTGATAAGACCTCACAGCTTTGTGAGGACACAACCTTGTCCTTTGACCTCCAAATTCTTATCATTTCAACCAGAAAAATACTGATATAGACCTCCCATATGTCTCCTGAGCAATAAAACACACAGTTATAAGGACTTGAAATTCACTCACGTTCAAACAGATGGACGGGATCAGACAAACTTTGGTCTACTTCATTTTCTGCGATGCAGTAGTAGACTCCTGACTGGTTTGAGTACACTATGTGGTTTTGATGCTTTGACACAAGTTCATCATTTTTCTCTCCCTTCCTGTACCATGAGTAGTGTTGGACTGGGGGAAAGCTGTGACTGAAGCAGATCAGCATCACAGAGCTCCTCCCGTCAAGCTCCTTCTTCTCTGCAGACCACATGATGTACGTGTGTTTTGGAGAAACTTGGGAAATTCAGGAGAAAAGACAACGTCATTTTCTGAACATCATCAAAGATCAAACATGAATAACACAACAAATGAAGTGACATTATTGCTGCTCTTTAGAGCCAGACTGAGAAGAATGTGAAACTTATTTTCACACAAGTTAATGGGCATTAAAACAATAAAATATGAAACAAACTGGGTTGAGATTCACCTGGTGAAATTTTCAATTTTTTTCACAGCAATTTCTCTTCATAATAAACTACAGTCACTGATGTTAGGTTACTGATCCTTAATAACTTCAATATTTTTGATTAGCTTTGCTAAACGTTATTTTGAATGAAAATAATAATTTAATATAATAATTTGTTCTTCTTTTTGGAACCAGCACGTCTGATCAGTATTTACTTTATACGCAGTAATGTAGAATATATCCTCCTTGTTTATCCATTCTCCATCACAAGTGCATCATTCTACTCACATCTGACTTTAACCTCAGCTGGCTGTGACTTTCCAATTCCAATGTCATTGGTGGCTTCACAGCTGTACAGTCCACTGTCAGAGGGACTGGCTGAATTCACCGTGAAGGTCTGAGTCTGAGTCTGTTGGATGATTTCCTCTCTCCCATCAGTCGTCTTCCTCCAGGTGACAGAGCTCACTGGTGGGTTGGACTCGGCAGAACAGCTCAGTGTCAACGACACATTTTCCCTCACATCAAGACCAGGATTTGCTTGAACTTTCACATGTTTGGGACTGTCTGCAGTAACCCAAAATATAGAAAGCAGAGAACTGTCAGATTTAACCACTGTCCAATATAGTTTCAACTGTCAGAAGTTATAATTAATTAAAAATAATGGACCACGGAAAAAAAAAACTTTTGCTTCGATATTTTTTTTATGAATATTTTTGGTTTGATCTATCATTAAAAAAAATGGAAAAGTGGCAGCTGAAGTAAGTCGTCGGGGCAGGTTATAACTTGGTTATTAGAAGAGCCACTGACAGAAATGCTCGTCTTCCTCGGCTTACTGGAAAAAGGACGCAAGTGAAATGAACTTTATCTCAACAACAGGTGAATCTGAAACAGAAGATTCTTTAAGGTTAATTCACAACCCAGATAACACACGGTTGTTGGCCACTTCAGGCAATGATCCGGCACTTCTGGTCTTCTCGTGGCCCAAGACAAATCTGGACCAAGACACTTGCTATGTGAGTGACGGTCCACTAAGAATGTAATATTGTGAATACTATGCAAAAGATTTTTGTTCAGAATTCAGATTAAATCAATACATGAATGTGAATGTGGATTAATATAGAGCAGCCTGGTGACACTTGTGGACATTTGAGGGTTGTGGGAGGATGGAGACAATCCCCAGCTGCCAGCGTATCACAGGGACGACGTCCAGTGAGAAATAACCATAATAATAATCATAACAGCAGGGTGTATTACCTAAAAGATAGAACATCAATACAATTAATTCATCAACTTACATTTAACAGTGACTGTAATATTCTGGATCAAATATTTGTCCGTGTTGTCCTGTGTTTGGCATGAAAACTCCCTCCCGTCATCCTGCCAGCTGGCTTTAAAGCTGAAGGTGGTTCTTGGCTTATCTTGATCAGAGCCTGTGACCCGTGTCCGGTCGATCTGAGTCACATCTTGAATGTGAGGTCTTGAAGGACATGAACTTGAAGTGGAGCATGTGAGTGTGACCACGTCGGACTCCACCAGGACAGCTGGTTCCTCAAAAGTGAGCGGGCATCGGTTTACTGAGAATATGAAAGGAAGAGAAATATGATGATGAGTCTACACAACAGCTAAATTCTAATTGTACAGTGTCACTGAAAAGATGTTATTTTAATAGAAGCATTGATTTTTAAAGGTGTAGCCGACTTGACTGGGAAACTATGAAGAGTGAACCTTTAGAAAAACTGCTGTAGAGTCATAACTGATCTAGAAGACTTCAAACCATAGACTAAAAGTGAAGTCAAAGTGTCTAGATCGCCACCTGGAGCCTGACTGCGGTACAAATGTCAACTCCTGAATTTTAGTGAATGGGACATGGACCAAACTCAAAAGTCAAAATACAAATCAACTAAAATTATCTCAAAGATGGATACTGTAGTTTTAATCACTGGTGTAGGTTCAAATGTTCATTTTCATGTACGTTTGCTTATTAATTAATTAATTTCGTTGCTCAGGCATGAGGAACACATTTGTCCACTAATTGTAATGTTATATATATTCTGAAATGTATTTGAATATTCAGCATTTTATTAAACATACCTTCAACGTTGAGGGTCACTTCTTTAGAATTCCATCTCATTCCCCCCCCTACAAATCTCAAAGAATACTTTCCGCTGTCACTTGTTCTCAGGTCACAGATCAAAATACTGCACAGTGGCTTTGGCTCGGCATAGTAACTATTCTTCCAACTTGAAGATGGAGAACCGATGTATTTCACTCTGTTTGCAAAGTCAGGACTGACCGGATGTGTCGAGTTGTTTGTGCTGTAAATGACAGTGGATGTAAAGTCTTTATCACTGTCGACCCATCGTCTATCTTTCATCCAAAACCAGTATGCATCACGATCATCAACATCTTCTGTGACTTGGCATTTAATTTCAGAGCAGGATCCCTCAGTAGCCAACAGCCCACCAGGTTCTAGTTCAAAGGGAAGTTTAGGGTCACTTGTAGAAACATCTGTTGGTGAAAACACAAGTGGAGAAGTCAATTCATCTTTAATGCAAATGTTGGATAAAAAAAAATATTGTTTTCAAAGTAGAGAAACAAAATCCTTACGTTTTATTAGGGCCAGAAAAACCAGCCACGTGACTCTCTGAGCCTCCATCTCATGTGGGACTACAACTGGATTTCTGAAACTAATAAAAAACTGAAAAGTGTATAAAAATATCAAAAGACATAGATATTTTTCTTTTTACTGTAAAAAGTGTGATCAGGGTTATTTTTCACCTCGTCTCAGAATTTCCTTCTTCCTCTTTCCATTTCTTTTACTGACATTTAGAGTTATCTTCATTCTGTTCCTCATATCAAGATGATTGTGAACTTCTGGTTTGAAAACACAAAAGTCACCTCACCTCTACGCAGAATTTGTCATGTAATTAATTAAAAATTGAATATTTGGGCAACATGTTTCTGTTAATGCCAGAGTTTAGTTAGTTTTTTACCTCTAATAACTAAAAAATAGTTTGTTTTCTGTTTTCCTTTTTAATTTTAGTTGACATTCACTACTTGTTCAAAACACTTTTATCCAAAGAAACCCAAGAAGTAATGTAATAAAGACACATAACAGTGTCTTTATTACATTTAAAGTTTGTACCCTTTTAGTCTGAAATATATTGTTTAAAAAGTCATATCTGGCTCTTTGGGTTCATGTCAGTGTTCAGGGAACTATGACATCTGAAACTGATGTTTGAGTTTTCATTTGGAAGAAAATATTTCAACTGAATGGGAAAAAAAGGGTTTTAAAATATTATTATAATTATTCTGATTATTCTGATTATTATATTATTATTAAGTGATATGGATTCAAATTTTATCAGAAAAAAATCCACTTGTTTCATCCATAAAAAAAATAGTTTGTAATCAGTGTATATACTGTAAATAAAACTCTAGTAGAGTAACATCATGAGGAGATAAATAACCATAGAAGCTTGTTCTTACCTCAGAGGAACCACTTGTATCAGTCTGTCACACACAGCCTCACTCCGAGAATGAGACTTTACAGAAAAAGGAAGTTTCCACACTTTGAAAAGGGATGCAAAAAAATAATTAGCATCCCTTATCATGCAAGCCAGAAAACAGCTTCTTGTAGGTCTTCTTATTACAGTGACAGTGTTTGCAGTTTCTCACAGAATCTGCACTCAGATGCACTTCATCCCAAATCCTCTTTTTGTCGTTGTTTGTGGTGAAGTCTAGTTCACAGGCTTAGAGCAGTTTAAAGTACTACATATTTATTTGGAGAATTTATGCTCACATAGTATTTACAGTGTCTCTGTTTAAAACGTCATCTAACAATGTGAAAAAGCATCAAAAGGGTTTGCACAAGTCTGTGGCCCTTTAAGTCTCGGGGTTCCACACCTCGCTGTCGGGCCAGTCGCTCGACTGATTTGTCTCAGTGTTTCCAGACTGGCTTTCCTCTTCTCTGCAAGGTTCTTCTCTCTCATTGAAGCTAAGAGAACCCAGTAACCGTTAGTTGCGGTTTCCCAGTACAGCCAAGTTGATCCTTCTGATCAAGAGATCTTCCACCGCGTCCCTGACATCTGATAACTAATTGAGTTCTATGGATTTCATTAGGGGATTTCAGGGTCTCATGGAAGCTCAGGCCTTTGAAAACATCAGCCATTTCTTCAGAGAGACACAGAGTGAATTATTAGAAGAGTCACAACAGGTCCTTTGATAAAGAACAGATATGATGGATACCATCTGTCATCTATCGACTAATTCCACTAATCTCTCTCTATCTATTTAGTCTGTTGTTCTGTGACCTTCATATCTGGAGAAGCGTTCATCTTATTGGCTTCACACGTGACATGTGCATTGTTAAGGGCCCATGGAAGTGCAGTGTGCAGTTTGTCGTGATTTGGAAACACAACACGTTCAATAACAGGCTGATAAGCTTTGAATAAACAGGTGATCAGTGCTCTGCAGCAGAGGCGACTGGGACCATCAACTGTTCTGTGGACTGAGTCCCACAGTCGACCTTTAGTTGCCATGGCAAATCGAACAGGCACGTTTACAACTGGCTCTGGTAACAATATATACAACAGGTGTCTTTGCAGTAGTAATGATAAATTATAATTAACTTAGAGGAAACCTGAACTAAAAAGTTAAATAATAACAATATATTGATGTTATATTCTTAAGCAGCACTGTTAGTGGAGGAAAGTAAACATTTAAATAAACTCCTGAACTGTGCATTTCTTGTTTTTTAATAACACTTCTTCTCTACAACTTATGACATTTCACATGTCTTAAGTTGTTCAGGAGAGCATGACACAGGCAGATCCCTTCATCTGAAGTAAAGTAATGGCGCCAAGATGGCGCCACGAACGGCTGCCTCGGTGTGTTGGTGCGCACTTTTGTGTTTTCACGATGGACAAGCTTCTTACCATCAGGGACACAACACCATCCAATTTATGTCCCAACTTTCTCGCCTCTTCCGTGGATTTAGTGGACTTACTCATCAAAGGTGCGGTGGTCCTCGGACACGCAGTGAGACTCCGGCTGAGACGACGAGGGAAGCGCGCTGGGGCCCTGGTGCGCTTCAGGGAGCGGGGATTACGCTCACCTCTCCCGAGCATCCTCCTCTCCAATGTCCGCTCGCTGTGCAATGTGCAACTGCGCCTCCTCATCCGGACAAATAGAGACTTTTCCCTTTCTTCTGTCTTGTGTTTCACGGAATCATGGCTGACCGAAGCCACACCGGACTCCGCCGCACAGCTGACCGGCTTCCAGCTGTTACGCGCGGACCGCGACCCGATCCTCTCACGCAAAGCAAAAGGCGGAGGGATTTGTTTTTATATAAACCAGGGCTGATGCAGCGACGTGAAAGTGATTTTACAGTCCTGTTCTCCGGACCTGGAAACTTTTTTCATCACCTGCAGACCGTTCTACTCTCCCCGTCAGTTCACCTCTTTCATCCTGGCTGGAGTTTACATCCCCCCGCAAGCTGACGTGCGCGAGGCACAACGACAACTCGCCGAGCAGGTACTGGGGGTGGAGAGGAGGAGAGAGAACACTTATTCCCCTGTTATTGTCCTCGGGGACTTTAACAAGGGGAACTTATCTCAGGAACTCCCCAAATACAAACAGTTAGTCAAATGCCCAACTAGAGGGGAGAACACTCTGGATCACTGTTACAGCACCATCAACAAGGCGTATCATGCAGTTTCCCGCGCTGCTCTTGGCCTGTCCGACCACGCTCTTATTCATCTGATCCCAGCTTACAGGCAGAAACTCAAACTTTCTAAACTGGCTGTGCTGAGATCAAAGAACTGGAGCAACAGAGAAGCTTTGGAGGAGCTGCGTGACTGCCTGGACAACACTGACTGGGACATTTTTAGAACTGCTTCTAACAGTCTGGACGAATACACAGATGCTGTGACGTCATACATCAGCTTCTGTGAAGACCGATGTATTCCAACACGCACCAGGGTGAGCTATAACAACGACAAGCCCTGGTTCACAGCAAAACTCAAACAGCTTCGTTTGGAGAAGGAGGCGGCCTTCAAGAGTGGGGACATGGATAGTTTCAGACTGACAAAATACTCGTTTGGCAAGGAGATTAAGGAGGCCAAACGACAGTATTCAAAGAAGCTGGAACAACAGTTTGCAGCCAACGACTCCTCGTCAGTCTGGAAGAGGCTGCGGGTGATCACCGGCTGCAAAACCAAATCCCCCCACTCCGTGGAAGACCTCAAACTTGCAAACGAACTGAATGACTTTTACTGTAGATTTGAAAGACAATGGACCAGTTCTAACCCACACTCCCAGTCCCCCCACATAGCTATTACACGGTCCATCAGCACTGGAGCCCCACAAGGTTGTGTGCTCTCCCCTCTTCTCTTCTCCCTCTACACCAACAACTGCACCTCCAGCCATCCCTCTGTCAAACTCCTGAAGTTTGCAGACGACACGACCCTTATCGGATTAATCACCAATGGGGACGAAGCCGCCTACAGAGAGGAAGTTAACAGCCTGGCTTCCTGGTGCAGCCAGAACCACCTGGAGCTGAACGCTTTAAAAACTGTAGAGATGGTAGCAGACTTCAGGAGGAGCCAAGCCCAAACCGCCCCCCTCAGCCTGTGCGACTCCCCAGTTAAAACAGTGGAGTCCTTCAGATTCCTGGGGACCATCATTGCACAGGACTTGAGGTGGGCGGAGAACATAACCTCCATCATCAAGAAGGCCCAGCAGAGGATGTTCTTCCTGCGGCAACTGAGGAAATTCAACATGCCGCGGAAAGTGATGGTTGAGTTCTACACAGCCATCATTGAGTCCATCCTCACCTCATCAATCACCGTCTGGTTCACTGCCTCCACTGCCAAGGACAAGGGCAGACTGCAGCGGGTCATAAGGTCAGCTGAGAAGGTCATCGGCTGCGACCTGCCGGCTCTCCTAGACCTGTTCCACTCCAGGACCAGTAGGAGAGCAGGCAAGATCATGCTGATCCTTCACATCCCGGTCACCACCTATTCCAGAGACTTCCCTCTGGAAAAAGGTTCCGGGCCATCAGGACTAAAACCTCTCGCCATCTGAACAGTTTTTTTCCCCGTGGCAGTGGGGCTCACAAACAAGCCCCCTGCATCACACTGACTCTGCACCACACTGACTCTACCCCACCACACCCCACCCCCTGCACATACTTTATAATTTATAACTTATATACTACTGGCACTATCACCAATCTCGGCACCTTCGCACAGCACATGCTCATAACTCTGTTACTCTGTTACTGTATATATGTATATACTTTATTCTACTTTATTCAATTTTATTTTATTTTATTCTATTTCTTATATATTGTTGTTTTTTATATTGTTGTTTTATGTTCAGTGCACCAATGACACCAAGGCAATTTCCTGTATGTGCAAACATACCTGGCAAATAAAATAATTCTGATTCTGATTCTGATTGTGAGCTCCATGCAGGTCCGGAACTCAGTATTATTTAAAAATGAGTGTATGTGGGCGGTGGGCTGAGTGAGTTAGGAGGTGGAGTGGATAATCTTCTGGTAAATATACAAGGTAACATAGTGTTAACGTCTCCTGCTCGACCTCCAGACCGGAGTCGGTGACGTACAGGGGAGATGTCTGTTCTCCTCCCGGGCTGAAGACGCTTCTCACTTCAGGTTCACACCCTTCACTTTCTGCAGCAGTAGAGAAATAACAGAGGACACTTCTTCTTGCCTGGAGAAGCTGTTGTATTCATTTTCCAACACACTGTAACTTACACTCTCCATCTTTATACTTTCTCCTCTCTCTCTCTCTCTCTCTCTCTCTCTCTCTCTCTCTCTCTCTCTCTCTCTCTCTCTCTCTCAGAGCTCACTGCACTGTTTGAGACACGGTACCAGTTCAAATACAAAATGATGCAAACTCAAACACAATGGTAAGTCATTAATGCTATTGTCCACTCACATGGTTTTGAAGCTACTGTTAACCAATAGCTGCTCTCCAAACATCTTAAAATGTGCTGTTTAGATTGGGGGATACTGCCCTCCGGCTACGGGTCTGGCTCCATCGCAACTAAAATACTTACTCATTGATGCACCTGTGTGAAAATGGAATAACTTATCTATTAATATCCTAATATCTCAGAATTGGTACTTTTACTTTGGATACTCAAGAGTTCAGGATATAGTCATATACTTGATTTAATTTGACTTATTACTTAAACCAAGTAAATCTAAGGTTTACATGGTGCGTTAATAGAAATGCATCACAAGATAATGTCCATTTCATGACGCAATGCATTTTGTGTGTACATGCATTATTCAGAAACCACTTTTGTGGTGTGACATGTTCACAAATCCTACAATAACGTCAAAAAACTTTCAAATTCATAATTTGTTCCAACATATTTCATTTTATTTTGAGGTACAGGATATTTACATTTCAGGTGTGTGGGTTTGGATAAGTTCACAACACTGGAAAGGACAAACAATACATTCAGCAGTGATTCTCAGCATTTCTTATCTAACTGCATGTCATTTATATATATATATATATATATATATAGATTATATAAAAAGTTATTAATACACTCATTTTACACTCACATTATTTACAATTTAAGTTGCAAAATAAGGATTTTTAACATTTAGCTGAGTTCACTATTTTCCCCAAAACATTTAATTAACGTTTTTTAATAAATATATATTATATTTTAGCTCAGTAATATAATTTCTGTGCCTTCTTGCCAACTAGTTTTATAATTATGACCTATTTTGCTGAACACATGAACTCTTCAGACTCTCTGTGATGACATATTGTGAATATAAACTTCCTCAGGCCCGAGGTAGCTGTAAAAAGCAGGGCGAGAACATCTCAGGTCAAATCCTGACGTCAGAGTATTAACTCTCATCTTGGTGTGAGCTGCTGGAGTCTCTGTTGGTCGTCTGACGTCGGGGCGTCGCTGTGAATCTCACCTGTGGAAAGTTCAGCTCCACTTCACCTTCACTGGTGTGGTCGTCAAATAGATTTGGATGTTGGTGCACGTGCAGTTGCATTACTAACGTCATTATAGTCCTGCAGGCTCTCTCGTTCAGTCTAGGATGAGAGCGGAGGTAGTATATTTATTTGAGAATTTATGGAATGAATTCAACTAATAGCAAAATACATAGACTGAGAGGTCATGGTTTCTGACCTTTTAAACTCGCGTTGGGTTGCACACCATCGCATACACAGAGTCTTCTTCCACCTTTCTTTGCTTCTTCCTTGAAAAACAAATATCAACATGACGTGTGCTGATCAATAACACCTTTGTTGTTCTGGTATTATAACACAAAGATTAAATTCTCACTTTATCTTTTCCTTAAAGTGCAGAGGAGCGTAGTGGACAGAATAGTCCTCTGTGTTTCCAGCTTTCTGTCTCGTGGGGTTTTGTGCAGAGGCAGCCTGAGCAGATGCAGACAGAAAACATCAGTAATTATCAAACAGCAACAGAATCGCTTCATTCATGCTCATCATTGCTGCTAAAAGCCTTTGTCTTGATGATGTTTTCCTACACTTGATATCTATTGCACTTCTGTCCGTCCTGGGAGAGGGATCCTCACAATGTCTCTCTAAGGTTTCTACGTATTTTTACCCTGTTAAAAGGGTTTTTAGTAGTTTTTCCTTACTCTTGTTGAGGGTTAAGGACAGAAGATGTCTCACAATGTTAAAGCCCTATGAGACAAATTGTGATTTGTGAATATGGGCTATACAAATAACATTTTATTGATTGATTGATTGATAAACAGGTCAGATGTGATCAGAGGCTTAAATATCCTGAATCTTATACCTATACTCTCCATAATCACTCTTTCCTATGATTTCCAATATACTAATAGCCAACTAGAAATAGATTTTGAACTTTCAACAACTATAGTTAAATAATTTAAAAAAAGGATTGTGCTAAGACAAGGCTCTGACAACAGGCCACCATGACCAGACACTTTGAATTAAACTAGTTTTAATATAAATCTTCTTGAGTTTTACTGAAGTCTCCATGTATGATTGTTTCAATTTATTGTTTTCTTGTTTAAAGTGTTGTCTCAACCCGGGACTCACCTGGGGCAGATTCAAAATGCTGTAAACAGCGTTGATGTCGGTTGGAGGCCTGTGGAATATAAAAGATATATAAGAATAAACATATGCATACAGAATCAATGACTATTATAAATAACAGGGTAGACTTTCATTTTGCTATTCATGTCATTCATATCATCCTTGTCCTGGGTGGGGACAGTGTGTTGAGTGGTTGTGGTCTTACGTGCTGTCTGGAAGAGGCTGGAGTCCAGGGGCCTCTGGACGCCTCAACTGCTCCGAAAATCCTGAAGGGGATTTGGTGTTTGTTGTTCCTTGATGAATAGATTTTTTCTTCCTGAATCCGAAAACATAGAGGGACATGATGTGGTTACACATGCCGGACCATCTCTGAAATGTATTTATTTAATCAAAAGCACTTCTTATTCATTCACCTTAAAACTACGATGATTAAAATGATAATCATCAGGACAAATAGAGCAGGAACGATGAAAATCAGGATGTTCAGATCTGTGGCTAAAAGAGAGAGAGCATCATATATAGCTTGACATTTGACCTTTGGCTACCGAAATCAAATCAGTTACTCCTTGATTCTACTTGTGTGTTTATGCGAATGGCCGTAGGACTTACGCCGGGTTTACACCGGGCGCTGAAGCGACGCGTAAACGTCGCGTAAGCGCAGCGCCATGCCTTAAATAACAGCTGACTCCCATCCACTCTCATGTTAATCCCTTGTGCCGGCCGCACAGGACGCTGAAGTGCAGCGCTGCGCCAAGGCTGCCTCGCGCAGTGCAGCGATCGTTTCGGCGTCGAGTCTATTTTTTGCGCTTGACGCGAGCGTATCGCTGCAGGAAACACACTGAAAAATGATTTTAAACGATATTGATGACATATTTTATATGATATAAATGATCAAATATGCATCCCATAGTTTGTATTCCCCTTCTGTTGTCCTGGAGTTTTAATTTTACCAATTTTACCGATCACATTATTAAATGTCCCCCTCTGCCCCCCCACTACAGCCACACAAGCAGTCATAAAGATAAAAAGAGAGAGGGGGGGGGCGGGAGTGTGTGTGTGTGTCTACGTACTCTCCCCGGAGTGGAGAATACGTAATTTACCCTCGACACCCGACATTGAACGGAGCAAACAGCGGAGAAGTTCTTGAAGAAGGATGACATTAAATTAATAATTGATATGGAGAAGTACAGTGAGGTGTATGATCCTCGGCACATGTTATATAAAGACAACATTAAAAAGGACAAATGCTGGGACGCCGTTGCAGTTAATGACAAATATCAGCTGCATCTGTGATCACGGAGAGGAACCGCCGCGGAGAAAAGCGTGTTTGTTGTGACCAGCCTGGCGCCTGCGCACTAGGGATCTACGCGGCGCTTACGCGAGGCTTCAGCGTCCTGTGTGTTCAGCCCAGCGCCTGCGCGCTAGTGCGCTGCGCTTACGCGACGCTTACGCGTCGCTTCAGCGCCCGGTGTAAACCCGGCGTTAGGACGTACAGACGGACAACCAGAAAACATGATCTGATATAAACCTCCCACATGTCTCCTGAGCAATAAAACACAGAGTTATAAGGCCTTGAAATTCACTCACGTTCAAACAGATGGACGGGATCAGACGAACGTCGACCTAATTTATTTTCTGCGACGCAGTAGTAGACTCCTGACTGGTTTGAGTACACTGTGTGGTTTTGATGCTCGGACACAGTTTCATCCTCTTCCCCTCCCTGACTCTTCCTGTACCATGAGTAGTGTTGGACTGGCGGAAAGCTGTGACTGAAGCAGCTCAGCATCACGGAGCTCCTCCCGTCAAGCTCCTGCTTCTCTGCCAACTCCGTGATGTGAGTGTGTTTTGGAGAAACTAGCCGGGAAATTCAGGAGAAAAGACGTCATGTCAAAATGTCATTTTCTGAACATCATCAAAGATCAAACATGAATAACTCAACAAGTGAAGTGACATTATTGCTGCTCTTTAAAGCCAGACTGAGAAGAATGTGAAACTTTAAATGGGAGGATAAAACCGACTGGCTTTGGATTCACCTGGTGAAACTTTACATTTTACAAGAGCAATTTCTCCTTGAAACAAACTAAAGCCACTGATTTTAGGTTACTGTTCCTTTTTTAACTCCAGTATTTTTTATCAGGTTTGCTAAACGTTATTTTGAATGATTTGTTGAATTTGCTGCAATAGATTTTGAAGTGTAAACAACTTGAAATGTAGTTAAATAATATTCAAATCTTTTCTACTAAGAAAAAGTTTGGTATCAGAGTTTTAGAAACAAGAACCCTGAGGCTCTGAAACACCCTGACTAGCTTAAACCTAAAACTAATACGTTTACATTACTTCATTCCCTGATTTGTCGTAGTTCTAGTTTCTATTCTTCTATTTATTCTTTTATGACAGATTTGTGTATTGTAAAATTCCACTGACCAGGTGTCTCAATGCTGTGACCTTGACAAACCTTGACCTTATTTGGTGATGTTTTCTTCCAACTGCTACAGTGGAAGAACACAGCAGATAGACACAGATGATGATTTCATGTCTTTTTTTCAGATTATGTTTTATGAAACGCCTCTTTGTTTAAAATCTGGCTTTTGTGAACTGTGGGGCAGTTCCACTTTGCAACCCGCAGAGCTTAATATCAAAAATACTCAAAGGCAACTCCAGTCTGAGAATGTCATTATTTCAAATCTTAAGATGAATTTAGATCACATTTGTAATTAGAATTTTTTCATAATTTGTATTTTGATGTGATTTTAGTTATTTGGGAAGCACTTTGTAATGTTGTTTTGAGAACTGCTATTTAAATAATTTTTCAGGTAAGTTTGGAGAAAGTGGACCAGGAGCACAATAACATGCAAACCCATGAAAATTGCATTACACATTTGCAGCACAAATTATACTATAAGAAAACGTATAACTGCTTAAAGTCACAAGGCTTCAATTAAACAGAATTATACTTAACTCTGATGGAAGAATTACAGAGATTTAACTACTTTAGGTCTTTAATTTCTCAGGTGCTATTGTTTCAACTGTCAGAAGTTATAATTGATTAAAAAAACTGGACCACTGAAAAAATTAATGAGAAAAAATTTACTTCTGCATCAATAGGTTCTTTAAAGGAATATTTGGTTTGATGTGATTGGTTGAAAAATAAAGCCGCAGCTGAAACACTCACATTTCACCACCAACTCCTTCTCCTTGCTGTCCTTTGAGCCCTCAGTGTTCTTGGCACGGCAGAAGTACAAGCCAGCGTCGGCTGAAGTCACAGTAAACTTGTGGTAGAGAGAGTTGCTGGTTTGTGAATAAACCTTATTTTCAGTGATTTCTAAAGACTGAGGATTTGGGTCAATCCTCATCAAGGTGAGAGTTGACTCTGGGAAACTTTCAACAGTGCAGGTGAAGGTGAAGGTCTGATCTTCTGTGACCTCAGAACTCATATACAGTTTAGGTTCAGTGGGCGGGTCTGTAGAGAGGAAGCAGAATTTTCTTTAAGGCACACTATGATTTTATTGTTTTTCTTCCCTCAGTGTCAACAACACATTTTCCTTCACATCAAGACCAGGATTGGCTTGAACTGTCACATTGTTGGGACTGTCTGCAGTAACCAAAAATATAGAAAACAGAGAACTGTCAGATTTAACAACTGTTCCTAATATAATGGTCTTTATTATATAGAGTGATCCTGCATAATACATGTTTTTTATTTCATCAGGGTTGAATTCATTGTAGATTTGTAGGTAGTGGACTAATTTACAAAAGGGAGCAAAATAACATGCACATCTGTGAAAACAATAGCCTACATTGCATTACAACACAATTTATACTATTGTGGTGTTGAATTATATCTCAAGAACACTTATTTGTAATTTTATTCAAGTCAACACGAACTCCTCAAATCAACAACCGTCTTCCTCACTCCCCTTCCTCATTCACCCCTGACCCCCAACAAACCAGCCAATGAGAGCCTGTCATCCCACACAACCCCAAAGCCATTGGTCTAGAGCTGTCACATGCCCCACCCCGACCTGTTCACTGACCCTCAGGACATCTAAATTCTCCTTTAACACAGTGTCTTATCTGAACATAAAACATAACAAAACATAAGCATAAACCCAGTCCGTTACCATATCAACAGAATTATTCTTAATCTCGTTGAAGAATTACAGAGATTTAAGTAAAAGTACAAATATCGCAGTACAAAAATACTCCATTACAAGTAGAGGCCCTGAATTCATCATTTAAATAAGCAGCACAGTAGTTTATCAGGAGTATTCATTAAGTGGCAGAGTGGCACCACGTAACATTACTGGATCATTATTATTGATCATTTATAGATTAAATGAATTTATATAGGGTCTGGTAGTTTATTGATATTTTCTAAGCTCTACAGAACTTAATCAAACAGACACATTTACTTTAGGTCATTCATTTCTCAGGTGCTATTGTTTCAACTGTCAAAAGTAATAGTTATATAGAAAATACATGAGATAAGTTACTTTTTCAAAGATAGATTTTTTCAAAGAAGATTTGGTTTGATCTGTTTGGTTGAAAAAATGCCGTTTCTGAAATACTCACATTTCACAACCAACTCCTTCTCCTTGCTGTCCTTTGTGCCGTCTCTGTTCTGGGCACGGCAGAAGTACCAGCCAGCGTCGGCTGAAGTCACATTAAACGTGTGGTAGAGAGTGTTGATGGGTCCTGAATGATGATTATTTTCAGTGACTTTTAAAGTCTTATAATTTGGGTAGGTCTTCGCCAAGGTGAGAGTTGACTGTGGGAAACTTTCAGCAGTGCAGCTGATGGTGATGGTCTGACCTTCTGTGACCTCAGAACTCATAGACAGTTTAGGTTCAGTGGACGGGTCTGTAGAGAGGAAGCAGAATCTTCTTTAAAGAAGGCACATTATGATGTTATTGTTTTTCTTCCCTCTAGTCTGTGTTACATACGTTTCTTGTAAATGTAAAAGTTCTGCAAAGCAAAATCGAATGAACTCAAAGATGGATTCTGTAGTTTTTATCTCTGGTTAATGTTCAAATGTTCATTTTTCATCTATCTTTTGTTATCAATTATATTTCCACCTGGAGGAGCCTTGGTTGCTCGGGGCATGAAGGACAGATTTGTCCACTAATTGTAATGTTATGTATATTCTGAAATGTATTTAAGTATTCAGATTTTTATTGTACATACCTTTAACTCGACTTCCAGGGTTATTTGTAGAAACATCTGTCGGTGAAAACACAAGTGGAGAAGTCAGTTAATCTTTAATGCAAATGTTGGAAAAAATATAAAACCTTGTTCCCAAAGATGAGAAATAAAATCCTTACGTTTCATTAGGGTCAGAAAAACCAACCACGTGACTGTCTGAGCCTCCATCTCATGTGGGACTAAAACTAGATTTCTGAAACAAATAAAAACTGAAAAGTGGATAAAAACATCATAAGACCACAGAACTTTTTCTTTCGACTGTAAAACGTGTGATCAAAGTTCTTTTTCAGCTTGTCTCAGAATTTCCTTCTTCCTCTTTCCATTCCTTTTACTGACAGTAAGAGTTATAAATTGTTTTGTTCCTCATATCACGATGGTTGTGAAATTGTGGTTTGAAAACACAAAAGTCACCTCACCTCTACGCAAAATGTGTCATTTATTAAAGGAAAATAAATGTAATTATTGTAAAATGGAATATTTTTACCACATATTTCTGTTAATCCCAGAGATCAGTTTATTTTTTCCTTTAATAACTAAAATTAAGTTTATTTTCGGTTTTCTTTTTTAATTGTATTTGACATTTGCTACTTCACTTTTATTCAAAGAAACTCCAGGACACATTTAAAATAGGTTGACTTCAAATATAACAATGTCTTATTTCAATTCTAATTTTTGAACCTTTTACTCTGAAATATACTGTTTGAAAAGTCATATCTGTGTCTTTGGGTTCATCTCAGTCTTCAGGGAACTACGACACCTGAAACTGATGTTTGAGTTTTCATTTGGAAAAAAATATTTCAACTGAATAGAAGAAAAAGGGTTTTAAATTATTATTGTTATTATTATTATTATTTCTAATATTTTTTAGTGATCTGGATTCACATTTTTATAACAAAAAACAGTTTATAATCAGTGTATATACATTAAATAAAACTTCTGAAACACTATATTTTACTCTAGTAGATCAACATCATGAGGAGATAAATAACCATATAAGCTTGTTCTTACCTCAGAGGACCCACTTGTATCAGTCTGTCACACACAGCCTCACTCCGAGAATGAGACTTCACAGAAAATGGAAGTTTTCACACTTTGGAACGGGATGCAAACAAATAATTACCATCCGCTGTCATGCAAGACAGAAAACAGCTTCTTGTTGGTGTTCTGTTTACAGTGATAGCGTTTGCAGCTTCTCACAGTATCTGCACTCAGATGCACTTCCCCCCCACTTCCTCTTTTTGTCGTTGTTTGTTGCGAATTCTGGCGAATCGTTACAGAGCAGTATGCAGTACTACATATTTTTTTGGAGAATTTATGCTCACATAGTATTCACATTGTCTCTATTTAAAACATAATCTAGCAGCGACAAACGTATCTAAAGGGTTTGTGAAGAGTTGAATAAACATAAAAGTGAACTTGAACAACACGTAAACAGGAAACATCGCACAAAGAGAAAAGCATTTCACTCTCCCTCCCCGAGAGCTGCAGCCACGATGTTCACAGCATCATCCGCCATTTAATCAATGGTGAAAATCTCATAACTGTGATGGAAATTTGACCTGGTGAGACTTCTGAAATAAAGGGACAAGAGAATCATAGTCTTTTAAGTCGACTTCTTCCTTGCAACAAAGGTCAGACAATCATACAGCATGAGAAGAGCGTTCTGCAGAGCGAATGACCAGGAAGCAGTTGCAGGCGCATACTTTTTGTGCAGATACAGTGAAGAGATGTGTGTGTATGAAGAGTTGAACTGTGTGTGTGTGTGTGAGAGTGAGTGTGTCATAGGGACCAAAGTTTGGTCCTAATGAGGCACAACAACACTCCTGACGCTCTAGTTAAGTTGTGTGAATCTGGTAAACTGTGGTTATGTTAAAGTTAGGGTAGTTAGGATGAAGGGATAAGGTTTAAGCTGGACCGTCCACAATGAATGGACATCAATGCAAAGTCATAATGAGAGGGTATGTGTGTGTGTGTCGTTGTGTGTCAGTGTGTGCGCACATGCGCACAGGGTTGATTTCACTCTTTATTCATGATGCCTGTGGCCTGAGGGAAAAAGCTATCCAAATGTAAAAACATTGGTTTTAAGAAGCTCCTGAGCTGCAGTGTCCTGTGTAATGTTGTGTTCTCTGTGTTGATGCTGCAGAGCTACTTCAGAATGATTCCTTAGTGAGTCGTCCTCTAACACTTGTACAAGATACCGACGCACAAAGTTAGAAAACTTTGTGCTCTTCCTACCTGGTTCATCTGCAGTCAAGATTAAATGGAATTGAACATTTCGTGTGTGTGACTTTTATATAACTTTTAATGATTTTCTTAACTGTTTCATACGTTGCATTTTGGCTTTTTCAGTGGTGTGTTCAGCAACCGATACAATCTTAAGGCCCAAGATCACAACTTTGTCAAAATAAAAGTCTGTCGGCCATTTAGGACAAACACAATAAGCATGAAGCCGATAAGATGAACGATTCACGATTTGCATGTTTCACATACAGACAAACGTTTGTGGAATTAGTAAGTAGATGAATACAAAGAGAATTTGCAGGTTGAGTCGAGCTGAGACAACAGAACCTGTCGGACTGAGAGGAGAAGGACGATCTGGTGTTTGGAGCAGAAATGATAAAAGTTGTTAAGGGAACTTTTGCATGACTCAGTCCTTCTGTTTTGATGTTTTGTAGGAGTGGACTCATACTGTGAAGTTGTGCGTCTTTGCTGTTTTGTCTCAATGCGTTCTCCACTCCCACATTAGCATATTTGTTTCTTTGCTCACACTTAACGTTTAATTGCTTCCAGTGTTTAAAACACGACTGAAGTGGAAACAACATTCCGTCAGTTTGCACTTTGATTGACACCTCGATGCCCAGACCCAGCTTTTTATTTTTTTATTCAGGACTCGGATTCTGAGCGTCTCCATCTCATGGGAATCAAAACTCATATCATTGAGATGGAATCAAACTCCTGAATGCAGGTTTTTCTCAGCAACAGATTGGATTTGCTTCAGAAACACAGAAGCTAAACACGCTGCACCGTCAGGACACAATGATTAAAGCTCAGACAATAGCTCCACACCTGCGCTGCAGCGGAAACCCATATTCTTCCTTATGTCTCAGTAAACTGGGGCCGTGACTCATCAGAACGTCAACAACTAAAACTAAAACTTTATAAGCAGAAATGTATTCACAGCGGCCGCTTTGTTTCCATCTGAAACAAAAATAGTTCAATTCAACTCTCTTTGAGGCACGTTTTGTTTTCCTTTTGTTTACTCAGACGGCATTGATTCTAAATATATGTATTTATATAACTGTAATTTATATATCGTGTATCTTCAATTCGGATTCCTGCTCAGATGCTGAGTTTTTTTTTGTCTCAGTAGTTGTCGAATTAAATCCAATCTAATCAACATCTTTGGAAAACAGAGATCAGAATGAAAATGCAAGTTATCAACAGTATAAACATGTTTTTGTGTGTGTGTGTGTGTGTTTGTGGATAATCTGTGTCTCAGGAGGAAGAAAGATGTATTCAGATCTCAAGTAAAAGTACCAATAAAATAAATGACAACAATTTACATTCATAATCTAACTTAAAAGTATAAGTATTATGAAGAAATAGGATCTCAATTTTATTACCTGTAGTATTTAAGTGAAGTACTCTCATGTGACAGTATTGTGTTGTTATTATAGAAGCAGTTTATTTGAATTCACTCATTTATTTACTGTGGTTTTAATTCTCTGTAAAATAATAATTTGTATTGTACATCCACTTAAGATTTTAACACCTTCACCTCCAAAGAAATAAGTTCCTACAACTGCCAAAGAAGATTCCTTAAATACTGAGTAAAGTCCAAGTAACTCAGACTTGTACTTGAGTAATTGTACTTGAGTAAATGTACTTGAGTAAATGTACAGTATGTCCTTTAAAGGTCAGGCTACAGAAATCCCTATCATTTAGTTTAATTCTTCTTAGTTCCTATTTACTGAGGAGATTTCTGCTCCTGAGACAAACAGCACTTTTCTAGAAACAAGAAACTTCCCTGTGTTCTCCTCACTGTGTTTTGACCTTAACTTCAGCAGAGACGCACATAAATAAACTTAATGTCCATAATTGGCCACAATAAAAGCAGGGGAACATTCATCACGAGTTCGATAATAAACTGCAGTGAAAATACGTCTCAATATTTCATCGACTCTGTGAGAAAAGTGTGACTCTGGTATTTTCTGGGCTGTAAATCTGTGCAGAGAGAAGCCGGCAGCGAGTCTGCGCTGACAAGTGAATATTTACGACAGGGAGTAAAACTATCACAATTAGCATTAGCTTTCATTTGGATTGTGGATTAAATTGCCTCACTCACGAGGCTCCTCAAAGCCTCAGAACATTAAAAAACCATCTCCCTGTAGAGAAGGTAACAGATTGTGCTTCAGTTTTTGACAGGAAATGGTTTAAAGCGTGTTGTGAGAGTTCAAACTAAAACACCTTCGTGCATTTCAATCTGAAGTGAGAAAAGTAGTGTCCCCTGAAAGGTTTATTTTTCTGAAGCAGTTTAACCTGCATTTACTTTGAGTTTGAACCTTCTCCAGCTGCATGGCGCTGCTCATGTTGCTCATCAACACTCACAACTCATCCAGTTTGCTCACTGACCTGTTCGAGTGGAAGGTCGGACGTCTGAAAACCAAACATCCCACAGGATCCACGGTGAGTTTCACAGGGAGAGAGGATTATGGACGATAATCATCTGCAGCTGCGGCTCATGAGCGGTTCCACTCGACGTCGGTTTGTGTTCGTCAATGAACTCATCCCCCGAGGATCAGAGGATTCAGACAATACAAGCAAATGTTGTTGTGAGTTTGTAACCGTTGCTCGGATATTCATGACGGAGAGAACAAGTCTTCCTCTTTCTCTTTCCCTGGAAACTTCTCACACTTTTCTCTGCGATTTTTCAACAGATCAGAAACAACATTTTGAAAAAACATTCCTTGTTTCTCTGTGATGAATCTTAAAGACCTTAGTCATCCCCTGACCTTTCCTCTCTTGCCACCATAAGTTTGATGCTTGATGTTTTGGCAAAAAATATATGGAGCGCTGGATTTTCATGTGAATTGATGATATAATAAACTGTGATAAGTTTTACGACCCCCTGACGTGTTAACCCGTGCGATCGCCAGGTCAATGAATTTGTCACACACGTTGGGTCATCTATTGATAAATGTAACGATTAATAATTGGCAATTTTTTCAATATATTATAAGTCATTTTGAAAAAGTGGAAAATAAATCTGACTCCAGCTCCTCAGATGTGAATTTTTGTGACCTTTGAATATAAACTAAACATAGTTTGTTTTTAAATGTTGTTCAGAGACATTTGAAAACACGACTCTGGTTCTTTGGCTTTTCATAGACGGAAGCATTGATTAGAAACATTGACAGATTGTTCAATATAGTAAAGAAATCTCAGTGCTTCTCTGCAGCTCCATCAGCTCTTGTTGGAAACCTCTGGTTTGACCTTAACGAGGAAAAATCCTGAAGCAGGAAGTTCCTGCTAATAACAACAACACACTTCAGGATTCTGAACCCTCCTACGTCCCACCCCCCGAGCTGCTGAGTTATTTTTAGAAGCATTAGCAGATGATTATACAGTTGTGTTTCTGTCCAGGTGCTAACAAGGTGTCAGGGCAGCAGATGAGGGTCTGCAGCTTCTGCAGTGCACATGTGCTTCTGACAAAAACACAAACCTGAGTTACACCAACTGTCTGCAGACTGAGGCCTCTGCTCCGTGATAACACACACACACACACGCACACACACACACACACACACACACACACACACACACACACACACACACACACACACGCACACACGGCTAAATATATGTGCAGAATTAAACTCCACACACACTCTTAGGACTCAGTGTAAAGTCGCTCGCTCAATTAGTTTCTCAGAATTTATGGTAGAACTTGATAAATGTCGACCACTGAGATCCATGACTGGAAACACTATTAGTTATGTAATTAGAATGTGTAATTGAATATGAATATTGAATGACAGCATGGCCGGACTAAACAGCTTAATTTCCCCAAATCACAGTTGAGTTAATTATCACATTAAAGTTTTATTATTCATAAAATTTGGAAAGGGGACAAAGCAGCAGGGGTTTGCATATTGCCTCCATCAGTGCCCTCCAATCATCAGTGTTGCTGCTGATAACATATATTAAAGAAACGAGGGAAAAGTCACCCGCTGTGATTCACTTTTCCAGTTTACTGACTTTTCAAAGTCAAAGATGTTTATAGGAAAGCACGAGTGAAAAAGCTGCTTTTCAACATGCATCTAACACGAGTAGTTCAGTTTGTCCCAACGCAAACTGTCCCTGAAAACACACTGCAGAACAACAACACATGTTCATGGATGAGTCCCTGAATAGAAGTTACAGAAAACAAGCGGATTTTAGCTCATTGTGTGGAAGAAATTCATCCATTTCTCTGTGTCCCTGAGTAGATGGAGAGTTCAATGTAAAACTACAAGATGCTGAAAGGAGACACAGGAGCAGGGCCGGGTCTAGACAGGCATGTATGAGGGGGCAGCCACAAATCTTAAGGGGGCATTGTGCTTTATTATATTATTATTATTATAAATTGGGATTTAGTTTGAGGGGGCACAACATTTATTTGAGGGGGCCAGGCCCCCTCTTGCCCCTACCTAGACCCGGCCCTGCACAGGAGGGAAGAGGGAAATAATGTGGAAGGAAAATCTCCTCAGACTCAGAGATGATGGGTGTTGATGAGCTGCAGTGATATACGTCATAATGTTTCCCAAAGAGATTTTATGTCATTTGAGGTTTAGTTATTCTGATACACTGATAATTGTTCAAGTGTTTGTTTTTATTAGAACTTCATTCCTGCTTCTCCACGGCCTGATGACTATGACGTGTCCTCTCCTGTGTCCAAGATATCTGAGCTTCATTTGAGGCTGTTTCTTTAGGCTTTGAAACATAGAAATGGTATTAATTAAACACTTTAATACACTTTTTCTGATTGATAATCAATGGATAGGAAAACAAAATTGGCATCCCCAATATTGATAAATATTTGTTTACTCCAACAATATGCTAATGATAAATTATGCTAATCTGTACAGGTCTCTGAGTTTGACAATTCACTCAGGATTTCCAGGACCGAGCATGAAAGGCTCATATAACTGCAGATTGAAGAGAATCAGGATCTGTGTATCGCATGAATATTGCTATTGTAGAAGTTGCTAATTGTTTTAGTTAATTGTGCTAATTTGCTCTCGTGCTAAGAGTTACACTAAAGGATTAATACGTCTCCTCTGTCTGTGCAGTAAATAACAAGCAAATGGTCAAATGGACAGACAGGGAAACAAAGTCATTCTTATTTCTGTGTGCATTGACTTCCTGTAGTCTCCGCTGATCGGAGGTTAAAGCAGATGAATGATCTGTGAAGATATGTTCCCTCTGTAGTTAGAGTCAGGTGCCTCGTGTTTGGTTTTAAAAGGAACAATGAAGGAGGAGCTTCATTCCAAATCCTTTCATGTCCTGAGAGAAACAAAGAAAGTGTCAACGCAACCTGAGACGAGGAGAAGAACAGAGGAGACGAGTTTGAAAAGTTTCATTCTGAGAAGTTCACTACAGACGATAGATGTCTACGTCTCTAAATGATGTTTGAATAAAGCTTCAGTGTCAGACAGTGACATCACAGGTGAGCTGTGTTGGGCCTTGTTTTGTTAGAGCTGTTTGAGATTACACTGTTTTCCCAGAATACATCAGAGTTCTCATCCCGAGGAGGCAGGAGGTGGATTCAGGATCGAAGGATGAGGAGACTGAACCTCCCTTGTGTATTTATTACCTGCTATTTAAGGTCTGGCATTTTTCTCTGTGCAGTTGTCACATCGTGGCTGTTCTCACAGTGCGGTGTCTAATTAGAGAAAGCAGAAGGTCAAGAGACCAGCTGACGCATCAGAGTTTCTTGCGACACAGGAAGTTACGGGTGTTTTTTGCTCGCTGCTGAAAATACTTTAAATATCCAGAAACGAGTGCTTGTTGCTTCTAATCAATTAAAAAAGGGTTTAAAACATTCAAATGCATTTTTGTGGATTGTTTTAAAGACATACAGATGGAGGATGTGTCTCTGTTTTCTCTCACTATCTTGAAATGAAACACGAACAATCAGTCAGTCTCAGCTGCCAATCATGACATTTCAAACTGTTTTATAGCATCAAATGACTAATTAAAACCAAACTGACCAGAGAAAGTTGATGACATTATTATATTAATAAACTAAGTTGAGTAAGGGACAGAAGCAAGGGAAATATCAGTTAAACTCTAACCTCTGAAGATGATTCAAGTTCATGTTCAGGTCCTGTAGAGCAAACAACAATGTGATCTGTGCTGCATCTTATTATTATTGCATTATGGTTTTTTTCCTTTCAAGACTCAGATATGTCGTAAATTCGTAAGAAGGGAAGTCTTCTTTTGTGAAACTGACGTCTTCAAACCAGAACATCCTGTTTCTGTTCTTCCTCTTTTCTTAGCTCATCGGGGACTTTTAAAATGGGAGTAGGTGGAGCCGACAGTGTTTGGAAATCAAATCCTATTTGAGGCAGATCTCAGCTGCTGGTTATTCCCATTTAAAACTGCCGCCCGGCTCCAGACGGCTGGAGGACGACTGTGGTGGTGAGATAGCGGCGGCTCGTCCTCCTTTGTTACCCGTCAACAGAAGGTCCGGCCGAGTCTGACAGAGGCTCCGACATCTCTGTTCCTGCTTCACCTGCTCGGCTCAGGAAGTTCAGGAGCACCAAATGAAAAAGAAAAGAGAGGGCAGCGGGATTATTTGCCGTGTTTGTCCTTCGCCATCAGTCTCTGGTGCGTCCAAATGGACAGTGATCCTCCCATTTACGTCCCCGGGGCTTTGTCAGCCGATCTCAGACGTACAAATTGCGCCCTTCGCTTTTTCGCCCTTTTCATTATCGCGCCATCGCTGCAGGGATTAATGGTCACGCAGGCTGCAACTCAGACAAGATTTACACTCGCTGTTTAAACTCTCACACACCTTTGCATTCCTCCTTCCAAAAGGTGCCAGTGAGATTAATGTCACCGGATCTGTGACATTTGAGCACCATTTTTCAAATTAGTATTAAATGTCAATAATGCACGCGGGTCCGTTTTAGAGCCAATGAAAAAACACTTGAGGAGATCAGAGGGAAATTAGGATTCAGATGACAGCAGGTGCAGCTGAATCATTTTGGGGGGGGGGGGGGGTGATATTAAATCTTGCTTTGTTGGCCTGTCACCGTCAGAGGTGCAATACTTAATGAGCCATTAGTCATGTGCTGGTCGTGACTGCTGCTGTCTTCCACAACCCTGAGACGTCCCCCTGTTAATGAACTTCCTGGAAGAGAATACTGGAACAAACATAAGCAGCACATGAGTCAGATTTCCTTTCTTTCTCTTAGTCATTGCTCATTGTTTTCCAGTAAAATGTTGAAAACCTTGTTGAACTAGAATTAACCTCAGTTGAGCTGGTTTCTCCCCAAAAGCTCAACAGCTTCCTTAAATTCAGTCTGCACCAAATTCATAGAAAACTCATAGTCAGGCCTCTACATATGTCGTCAAGATTCATTCATAATATCTGGGAGAATTGGTGAAAATGTAAAATCAGCATTGAAATCTTTGAGTCTAAGTGACAACTGGTCAAAGTGTTCTCTAATAAGGAATTCTCTAAACACTGACACGATATAGAGTCAAGAACAAAGTGACCTTGATGCTTCACTCTTAAAAAACTGCCGAATGTAATTGGTTAAACTTTTCCAAATGGACGTTTGTACTAAATTTGAAGAAACTCCTTCAAGATGTTCCTGAGATGTTGAGCTCTCAAGACCAAACCCTTTGACCTTTGACCATCAAATTCTAATCAGTTCTTCCGAGAGTTTAAATGAACTTTTGTACCAAATTAGAAGAAATTCCCTTAAGGTGATCTTATTATGTTCACTTTCACAATGCAACCTGAAAACATAACGCTCTTCTTCCAACATTTAAGAAGGTGAAAATGAAGTGTGAATGTAAAAATAAACATCACAGCAGGTGAGACGTTGGTGATTTTAGACTTCATCAACAAGTAAAGAAACAAAGTCAATAAAAAAAGAGACAGAACCACCGGGATTGTTTTAAATGTACAAAGTTGCACAGTTATTTTTTTATCAGTATTTGAAAATATTCAACAATGAAAGTTAAATCAAACAGTAAGAATAAGTCATAACAATAATTAATATCAGCATTAACTAGACTTAAAATCAAAACTTTTTTAAAACGTTTTTTTTCCTTTTTTTTATACTGAAACACCTGAGGGAAGCAAATCAAAAGAGAACCCAGAAAAAATAACCACTGAAGTTTAGAGAAAATAAGAAAACGATCACAAAGTAAAGTCAAGACAAGCTCGTACAGGGGCCTCTCTCACTTCATCTGTATGTACAGCACATTCGCTCGGTAGCTGTGATGAAAAGAATGGTGGTGAAAATGAAAACTGGTCTCTGCAGCCTAACAGCCTTTACATCAGCATTGGCAGCTGTATGGATTCACATGTAAAGGCCGAAAAACTACAATAGAAACAGGAAAACCCATTAGGAGCAAACTGGCAAATTCAATCTTTTCCCCATTGAGCTTGTATCACAGTCACAGAACTGACAGATCTCCATTTGTGTCTCTGACTGGAGAGGCTGAGAGGACCGAGACAGCACTGTCCCGCTCAAACAGTTTCCCCCAAACACAACCCGACGTCCTCTGTTAAAATATGGTCCCTGGATGCATAAGACACGGCCACTTTCCTCTCGTTAAAAAACATCATTCAAGCTTGTTTCAGTAGGAAACATGACATCAACATTAGTTTGGAGGTGGGTTCCAGAATCACATTTCATAGTTGTCTGTACATTAATTAATAATCATTAGATTTCAACCCCTTGTTCCGTCAAATCTCACCAAAACACACGTTAGCTGGGAAAAGATGGGAAGGGAATGCAAAGAAACCTTTGGTCAGAGAGTGGAACTCACAAAGGAGAAAATGCAACGACGAGATCTGAGGAGAATCATTCATCATTCGAGGCGAACGCAACAACAAAATCAAAGAGCAAAACTCAAGTGGTTTTCTATATACGTTTCTCTCTCTTTCTAACAATATGGCCCATGGTTCAACCCTCCTCCAATACATTTGGGTCTGCAAGTTATACTGGTTTCCTCACAGAGGAAAGAAGGAAAGAAAAAGGTGCTCTTTTCATGAAAGTCATGTTTGTCTTGATTGTCCACAAAAAAGAAGTGCCAGCAGGAAGTAACCCCGGCGAAAGGATATACAATCACAGCGTAAAACGACAACATCCTTTACTGGAAAGGAATTGAAGAGTCCATAACACGCTCCTGAAATACTCTGAACCTGCTTTGACTTGGTGTGTGTGTGGGTGTGTGTGTGTGTGTGTGTGTGTGTGTGTGTGTGTGTGTGTGTATGTGTGTGTGTGTGTGTGTGTGTGTATGTGTGCACATCTGTATCAGTAACCGCTTGTGTTCAGTCTCAGTTGGAAACCGTCTTCTCCTGTGTGGCCTCCTCCTGCAGGCAGCTCTTATGGATGATGGGCAGCGGGTGGGCTTCTGTGTTGAAGACCCAGTCCTCCAGCGGGAGGAGGTCGTCGTCGGAGAAGAGGAGGTAGAGATACCTGCAGGACATGAACAGCGTCCATTTAGATTCATCAAAATCAAACCTCTTTATATAATATAGAAAAAAAACATGAACTTCCTGTGGCTTTGTTTCGAGTTCAACTTTGGAAAATCAGCTTTAATAGATTTCTGCACAAAACAAGGACAATGTAGTTTCCCCATCATTTACATTATAATCCCTTCAGCCTTCGTGTAAGGGCTAGTGTGAAGAATGATTAACATAATCTGTTTCCACTGGACTTTTATTTTCTGAAAGACTTGAGGAATTAGGAACCTTTTCACTAATCTGAATAACCTTGTGTGCCTACTGTGTATTTACTGATATATTAACAGTTGAGCAGACTATTCTGTCTCAAGACTGTTGCTGACTTTGTTCCCAACAGAATCTGTAATTCTTCAAGGACTGATCTGAAGGAAAAGTCGTTTTATTGTTTCTCTTACAGCTCATGAGCCAGTGAAAGAGAATCTTTTCTCAAAATTGGGCGAATTATAAAAAAGTATCACGCAACAATTCCTCCATCTAGAACAACTAAATTATTCACCAGCAAAGATTTTTATGTAACGATTAGCCACTGAAGTTTTTAAGTGGATGCACATTAAGACCAGCAGAACAGTCTGGTGCTCAAAGTTCTCCCGTCTTTCAGCTCATGTGATGTAGCATCATGAACGGCTTTGTTGCTTAATGACCCCAGAACGAAGGGAAACAAAAAAACTGAACATGATCTCTTCATCATCCATGTTTCTTCTGAAAACAAGGAAAATCACCTCTACTGACGTACAAATCCGAAGCGTTACAACCTTTTTTATCTGTGATTGTTTCTGAAAGCAGAATGTAAAATGACGTTTGCCACATTCTGCCATGGAGGGCGACGTGGGGGGGGGAAGAGGACGTACTTGAGTGTCTCTGAGAGGAAGAAGCTCTGCTGCATGTTGTCGTGGCTGACTGTCACGGTGTAAACGTCTCGGATGCCGGAGAAGCCAGACTCCACTCTGCAGTGCTCCTCCAGGGCCTGACAGGTGACAGAGAGAGGGAGAGAGAGAGAGGGAGAGGGGGAGAGAGGGAGAGAAGGAGAGAAGGAGAGAGGGAGAGATGGATAGAGGGAGAGTTTACATGTGCACAAACACCTTCAAAAACATTTTTCAATTTCATTCCTGGACATGCTCAAGTCCACGTCTCGCAGGTGTTCGCTGTGGAAAGTGCACAAATTGAAAAAACAATTTGTTTGCCCATGAATATTCAATGAGGGTCACGTTGGTCTGTGCACACCTGGCATCAATGTGTCCTGCGACCACTTCACTTGACGTGTGTTTGCAAAGATCCAATTATGTTGTTTTCACCCTGTGTGAGTTTGCAGATGCATCCGATGTGGATGTGTGTGTGTTGAGTGTGTTGGTGCAGGCGAGTAAAGAGAGAGAGAGAGAGAGAGAGAGAGAGAGAGAGAGAGAGAGAGAGAGAGAGAGAGAGAGAGAGAGAGAGAGAGAGAGAGAGAGAGCAGAGTCAGGAGGAGCTGAATGAATCAAGCTGCGCTACCAAGGTCTTTTTTTACACTACTGCAGATATTTGAAAATCTGCCGTTTGGAAGGCATTTGTAAAAAATGTCTGTTTTAGTGATTTGAAATTTCTTTTGCATATGAGAGAGGTATAATGCAGAAGACAAGGCTACATGACAAAGAGATCCTATTCATGACACAGTACAAAGTAATCTATTCTTGTCGTCAGGGTCAGGACCGGAGCCTCAGCACATCGGCATCTTACATTTAGAAACATCATCATTATTATTATTATTTTTAATTATTTATCATTATCAATTTATTCAGATTTTCCAGCACCATACAGGCCTGATGTTCTCTGGTACCTCTCTTAATTACCACTGCAACACACGGGGGGGCTCTTTGTTTCCAAGTTTCAATTTCTCCTTCAGATTCTCATTTGTTCTTTTAATGTAATCAGCTAAATCTCTAAATTATTTATATTCTATCGCTTTGCACAGCACTTGCCTTTGTCTTTATGTGAAGTTATTACAGGTGAAATGTGATCCTGTCCTCAAACCTATTTTTGCTGTTTACTGGAAATCAAAACTTCCTCGATGTTTTGTTTTTGGCATCTTCTTCAAGGTCGTCCTCCACTAAAGTTGACATTAAACACAGTATAACAGAGTGTAAGACTAACTCTAACATTTTGTTTTACTGTGTTGATATTGTGGCTGTGACCACAAACAAATGAATTTAGGGGCAGCGAGAGGCATTGAAATACTTTTCATTCATTGTGAAACTGCAGCGATTTGTATTTAAACAGTGGAAAGTGTATGGCCGCATGTGTCAAAGATCTCAGGATGCACATGTACCTGAACCTGACCTAAACTTAGCACTTTTAAATCACTCTGAATCCAGTGTGAATGGTCGCACATGTCTTCAAAACCATTTTTATTTCTGCAGGTGTGTAAAAAGTGTTGGAATTGAGTAAATTAGTATTTGTTTGTTCATGTTCATTCCCCCCCAGAGTGGCCTCATTGTTTATGTACTGTCACAGAGCCAAATGCATGGAAGAGACATTCCTCTCATATCATGGAACCAAAATATCATCATATAAAACGTTGTGGCCTAAGGGTTAGAGTGGGTGTCTCCAACAAGAAGGTTGCCGGTTCAATCCCCACTCTTCCCCATCTGCATGCAGAAGTGTCCTTGGCAAGATACTGAATCCCTAAATGGCCCCTCATAAATGTTGAGTGTACTAAAAATGTAAGTTGCTTTGGACAAAAGCGTCAGCTAAATGACATGTAATGTAATGTAATGTAAAACACTGTCCTCAGCAGCAGTGTGTCCATGTTCACTAAAGGAAACGATGGAGCACGTCCAGCCCTCGGCCGGCGACACAATAGAAGCTCGAGCTAGGCTAAAGCTGAGAAAAGCTAATGGGGAGAGTCTG
This sequence comes from Limanda limanda, assembly GCF_963576545.1. Lineage (NCBI taxonomy): Eukaryota > Metazoa > Chordata > Actinopteri > Pleuronectiformes > Pleuronectidae > Limanda > Limanda limanda. The sequence continues at coordinate 7,227,639 of NC_083646.1, read as the reverse complement.
AGCTAGCCAAGCAGATTAGCACGTTATTAGCCCTGCTACAAAGGGCGGGCTTATACGTGCTAATTAACAAAGACCCTGACGTGTTAATGCCCGATGTTCACGGAGAGGAGAGTTGTGACCACTTTCAACCTTTGTGCCAGATAATTAGAGGCCTGTCAAACTCGTCAGCCTGATCCCTCCACTAAATTAATGCTAAATCTATCATGGCAGTCCTCTACAGTTTCCTGCAGCTGGAGTCCTGTCTGCTGCCACGTTATTAACTGTGCTCCCTGCGTAACCTTCACCTCCTGATGAAGAGGCTGCTTTATCCAGAAGCTAATGTTTAGCACCAGGAAATATCAAGGAAGCTGGTTGAGGGTAATTGGGGGTGTTAAAGGAGCACGACTCGGAAGGCGAGAGCCATTTATAAACTCAGTCACTTCTTACACAGAATTACATGGTACAGAAATATACGGCCACTTAAATATAACATAAAAATACCTTTTTTATCAAAATTAAGTCACATTCTTAAACCATGTTTCTCATATTGATATAACCATAATGCAACTTTACTATGTTTATTGGTTCTGTATTTTTTCCTTTATACAATTTGACAGAGGACATTGTACAGTGAACTTATTGTGACGCTTCCTGAGGCAAATGTGTGATTTGGGATTTATGAATAAAACTGATTTCACTTCCTTAGAGGCCAGAAATCATCCTAAATTAAAAAGTCCTTACAAGGCAAATAGTTGACTTTATACTTGGCTCCTGTTACCATGAAGGAGACGGGACATGACGTCTCTTGCTGTCCCTGCATCTTCATCTGTGACGACTACATGAAAAGAGAGTAATATACCTCCTAGAATAGCAATGTAATAATAGTATCTTATGGAAACTTTGCTTAACCAGAATGTTCGAGTAAGTGTTCGCAAAAAAGGGGAAACGTGGCTTCTCCAATAATAAGTTTCTTCTAATATTAAAGCCAAAAAGCGGAAGTTTGAATCCCACATGTTGTGTCTTACCTCCACAGCCTCCCATCCCCAGTCTCTGTACTTGGGGTCATGAGTGAGTCTCCACATGTACATGTAGCTCTCGATGACTTCAGGTCGTAGGATGTAATATCTGTCACTCAGCCTCGTTGCCGTGGCTTCAGCTCCGGCGTCGAATCTGAACGCCTCAGGTCCCAGTTTGGTGGCTGACAGATCACAGGAGGAGGAAGAGGAAGAGAAGAGGAGAAAAAAACATCAATCTGTGTCAGCAAACAGACGTCTGCTCTTACTCCACAGATCTGAGGACCTTCAGAGCGGAGGCAACGTTACGTCAGTGATCAGAAGCCGTTCGTAGTTTAACAATTAAGACCTCTTCAGCTGTCCAGATTCTCCAGATCCTCTTCAGGCTTCTCACATTCTCTGTCTCTCTCTCTCTCTCTCTCTCTCTCTCTCTCTCTCTCTCTCTCTCTCTCTCTCTCTCTCTCTCTCTCTCTCTCTCTCTCTCTCTCTCTCTCTCTCTCTCTCTCTCTCTCTCTCTCTCTCTCTCTCTCTCTCTCTCTCTCTCTCTCTCTCTCTCTCTCTCTCTCTCTCTCTCTCTGTGTCTCTCTCTCTCTCCTCTGCTTCTATTATATTTCAACAGCAATCCAAGGCTACATGACAAAGAGATCCTATTCATGACACAGTACAAAGTAATCTATTCTTGTCAGGGTCAGGACCAGAGCCTCAGCACATCGGCATCTTACATTTAGAAACATCATCATATTATTATTATTATTTATTATTTATCGTTATCAATTTATTCAGATTTTCCAGCACCATACAGGCCTGATGTTCTCTGGTACATCTCTTAATTACCCCTGCAACCCACGGGGGGGCTCTTTGTTTCCAAGTTTCAATTTCTCCTTCAGATTCTCATTTGTTCTTTTAATGTAATCGTCTAAATCTCTAAATTATTTATATTCTATTGCTTTGCACAGCACTTGCCATGGTCTTTATGTGAAGTTATTATAGGGGAAATGTGATCCTGTCCTCAAACCTATTTTTGCTGTTTACTGGAAATCAAAACTTCCTCGATATTTAACTTTTGTCTCGTCTCAAAGCAACTGTTTTTCTTCAAGGACGTCCTCCACTAAAGTTGACATTAAACACAGTGTAACAGAGTGTAAGACTAACTCTAACAGAGAAAAGACACCCCCCATCTTTGTGCAAAAGCCATAAGAACAAACCTAAAATAAAATAGTTACTGTTCATCATTGATTTCAGTCATAACCCTGTTTTCTTTTGACAGGTAACAACTCCGAACCACCTCTGTGTGAACAGTTGCTGCAGTGTCACTGAAACGCTTTGCACAGATGGAATCATGGGACCTGCAGCTTTCAAACAATGAGTAACTGGTCAAGGTTGTGAAGAGTGATTCCGGTGCAAACACATCTAAAGTCACGCTACCAAGGCCAAAGCCTCCCACGACTGGAATGGTTTATTTGAAAATGTTAATTGGCTGCTGCAAGGTTCAAACACTTATTTCCAGACAATGACCTCAGTGAGCTGCGTACAGGTCTGACTGTGAAAGACGATACTGAGAAGGAACAGACAGATGGGACCAGAGATAAAATTTGTGGGGAAGGTTTGCTCATATATTTCCCCCCTTGTTCACGGACATTTTTCTCCTGGATATATCTTTAGTCTGGGAGTGAAACACGGTCTTACACTATCCCTCGTTTATCAGATGGAGTCACAATAAATTTTCCTGTGGAATCAATTTTTATCACAGCCTTTGTTCTTCCATCTTCCATTTCTTTCTTTCTCCTAAATTACAAAAACCTGCAACTATTTAACACACTTACAGTCGTGAGATGTTGAAGAATAATCAAAGTTGAATTCATCGGCCGCTGCTTATTAGGCCTGGTTATTAGAACATATTAGGTTGTCTCTGCGTTGAAGTGAAGGCAACAAAAACAATTCTACTTTGGAGTCGAGGAAGAACAAAAAAGCCTCAGTCCCTTTTTAAATTATAATTTGCTGCTCTCCTAGACTTTTTGTATTAGATTTAAATACAGAACATTTAAATGGCACCTAGAGCGCATAACTCCACCGAGGACAACCGGCCAACTGCCCGACCAACAGTCCCTGAATGTTTTTTTTCATTAAGATCAATGAATTATTCTCTGAGAAATCAAGGAAAATCTCTTTATGTTAAATAAAGAGAAATAAATTCCTGATCGGTTCCTTGATCAGGATTCACACTAACATTGAACGAGTTCTTCTCTAACTCACACTTCATCCTTCCACTAATTTCTGTTGTAATTCGTCCAATAGCTTTTGGGTAATCTGGCTGACAAATACACAAATCAACAAACACATGGACAGGGCTGAAACAGAATATAAAATGAACTTCCTGTTAAAATGACGACTACAACAGCTACAGGACACACTGACACGAGATCTGACATGCACAGTTCCTGGATGATGAATCCTGTTGACGTGATCCACAGACTTTTCCTGGAGCTTGATGCTGACAGTAGTAATCAACTGTAAAACATCATCATGTGAATACTGAGCCTGACTGTCTCCATGTGTTAATGATCTTTTGGTTTGATATTTGACTGTGAACCTCCAGAACTGAAGCTCTGTTGATCCTCTTGAGATTAAAAAGTCTCCTCACACTCATCTCCAACCTCCCTTCGTCTCCACTCACCTGAGCGTGTGTAGCTCTCATGGCACGTGTGTGTGATCTCTGCAGCCAGGTCCAGGTAGTGTTGCCTCTTGTCCGGAGCTCCATCATCCGCCCCGATGCCGATCATTCCCCCGGAGAAGCAGGCCAGGTGGCCCATCTTGTGATCCAGGATCCCACCCCTCCACTCGGCCATGTAGGTGAGGCCCCCGGTTGACTTCTGCACCAGGTTAGCTTCAATCGCCTGCAGCGTCACACACACACAGGAGTTATTGGATGATTACTGACGTAGCTTGAGACACGTTATTGTGACTCCTTGTAAATTTCATCGAAGGAAACTGTGAAGCACCGAGTTTCAGAGGGTTGAGGATATTCGTTTTCTGTTTAACAATTTTCCAACTTGTGACAATGACTCTTCACAACTTTTCACTCATGGCTAATTTCCTAGTTTCTTTCAGTTTGCTCTGTAGACAATGATTGAAATGATTTCTCTAAAACTAAATTTTATTTGGAAATGTTTAGGAGGCTTCTCCTGCACCAGATATAATTCGTTTTGCTGAAGTAGCATTTCCCAGATACTCTAGGTAAGGAAGCACAAAGTCAGAAAAACATCTTCTTCAATAACAACTGGTGTAAGAGGAGAGGAAAGCGGAGATTTCTTTGTCGAAATCTTCAAATTTAGGGTTTTCCTCTCTGTGAAGCTGTTTGTTCTCCGTGTTTAACGTTTCACGAGACAGAAGGACGTCTCCTGAGATAATTTCTGAATGACTCAGCCTTTTCTCTCTTTTACAGTCTGTCATTCTCTCAAGTGCTTCTCGCCCATTCAGTCTGGCTTGCTGCTCATTTTGCATTTGAATGCTGGTCTGATATTCTGCAGCATCACACCTCAAAGTGCTGAAAATAAAGTGTCGAATCCCACATTTCAGGTCATTCCTTTTGTTTACTCTCTTTTTTAACAGCTCTAGAAATAAACACACCTTCTTTACTGCATATAAGAAGAGTGGGATATGTTTTAAATCCAAGTTAAATCATGCAAATTACAGTTGACCTCTCTCCTATTACTGCCACATACTGTAAGAATAGCATTTGAAGCAATTAAGGGTTAATAAAGATGCAACCTGGAATAATAGCTGACAAAACAAAGTAATGTGTATAATGTGAAAGCAAATAAACACCATGTTCTCAGAAAAAAACCTTTTCTTGAGGGCTGCCTGGTGATTTTCCTGCTAATTAGCTGTTGTTTGCAGTAATTGTTCTGCAGTATAACTGGAAAAATGTTCTCTCTCTCAACACCGTGTTTTAATTAGTAATCTACTTTTGTTTGAACGCCAAGGATAATGAGTTGTGCTGTGCCTTCACCTTAGATCTCTGTACAAACATACAGAATATAACTCAATCTGATAGCATGGGGGGTCCCGTACCATTTAAATACCCAGTCACAGGGGAGAAGGGGAGTCTATAATTAAAAGATCTGCCTCTGGCTTGACCGTCTGACGGGAACTGAGGAAATCTCAATGGCAATCTCAAATTATTGTCTGCAATATTGTAATTGTAGGCGCAGGGAATGAGTTTTACTCCGACATCAACTCCATTAAAGAGGAAAACAGACAGCTTCTGATGTACTTTTATGCTCTTGTATACTGTACACTGAGTTCATGTTCAGACGCCTCTTTTGTGGACAGTGGGGCACTTAAATTTTACACAGCAGTACATGAAAGTCAGTTGAATTCTAATCAAAGCTCTAATCACATTATACAGTACCAGGAACCTCTACCTTAGATTAACGTACAGGCCGCAGCAGAACAAGTGCACAAACAACAGCTAAAATAGGGTTTTAATGGAAAAATGACTTTACAAATTCATCTATGATGCAGCCGTGTGCAGTGTGAGGACACACAAAACTCTTATTCCTTGATTTTTTAAATTTTTTACCTCAGCACTCCTCTCTTTTAGACAAAATACTGCACATGCATTGTGGCTCTTTTCACCGAGGTACTATCATGTCTGAGTAATACCACGAGGAACAATCAGGTAATGTTACATTCATGATGGCTGAAAAGAGCTTCAGACGTTGTGTCCTTTCATCAGCCTTCAACTATTTTGTCAACTAAAATGTCCTGTTGTGATTGTGTATAAAAGCCCTTTGGATACTTTTTCATCCAAAGCTCATGCACATGCACAACGATCACATTTCTTTTATCTGACCGGGTTCTGCAGAGTGATCCTATGAACCTAAGATTAGAATTTCCATACCTCCAGTGCTCCATAGTACATCGTCTTTGCCCCATCATCGGTCTTATCTGACATCAGATAGGATTTGATCAGGTACTCGTAGAAACTGTCCCCGAGGCCGCCGATGGAGACATGATCTATGAAGGGAAAAGGAGAAAAGTCAGCTGGGTTACACAAATGTCCTTAGTGAGGGTATCAGATGATACTAATAATGGGGAAATTTGCAATTGTATTGGCTGCTTCAAGACCCTCAAGGACCCCTTACAGATATAAACATGTAAAACATCCCAATATCAGGATCTCAATTAAAACAAATATAATAGGAGGCCAATAAGTATACAATCATAAGTACTAAAAACTGAAAACAACATTTAAGACCTGCAGCTTCATGCTTATTGTCTAGATGTTGTCACCACTCGTTAAAACTTAACTTATGTAACACACTTTGATCGTGTGAGTGGAATCTGAAATGAGTGGCTGTTGTTTTTCCTCCTGTCCGCTGGTGAGTTCACATGCAATGCATGCATAAATATGAATAAGATATTGCACTGGAGGCGTTTATGAGTGTGCATCCATCCACTCACGCTCACGCACACCTTTGCTCTGTTGACTCCCCTGTAAGGTTATTCCACGCAGCGCTGCTGTGTTTGTCCTTGACACTGACAGATGAAGCAGAGCTCCATACCAAAGATTATTTTTCCCTTTGTGCAAATAAATTTATATAATTTCTCTTCTCTACAAGTTCACTCACAAACAAGTGTCTCAGTAATCATCCAGATTACGAACCCTTTTCAGAACAAGCATCGTGTTTTCCCCACGTTTGTTGCCTCCTTTCAGGTAAATCTGAAAGATCCAATTTCCTGAGATAATTGATTTCATTATCATTTTAATAACCCAGAGGAAAGGGAGTAATATAGGCATTGCTCTGAGCCTGATATTAAAAATGAATGGAAATGGAAGGTTGACACAGATGTGCAGCGAGAAGAGCTTTGGTACATGAGGTGAATCAAGGTATGTCGGTTGTGTAGAAGCCGAGGAGAAGGTTTAAATGTGAAACGACAGAATTAACTCAAACCTTGGTACAATTGACCCGAGGGGAGAAAAACAATTACTGTTATCTAACAAGAATGACCTCAGAGTGTCATTATAGTCACATGTACAATGTAGGTTATATTTAAATAATGTGAGCCCCTGACCTCATCCTTCATTACAGACATGTCTCTATAACAGAGATGTACCTTGATATAATTTCACACATGTTAAACCAGTGCTAGTGTTCAGTAATCACAACACTTACGTTGGACCCAGTTGCCGCTGACTGGACTGAGGAAGTTGGGATAGAGGCCGTGAGGTTTTTCAATCTTGTTCAGAAGTTTCCTGATGTTCATCACCTACAGAGACATCACAGTACAAATGAATATCACTGCAAGAAGGCTGAAAACATGTCTAGCAGGTTTCACGTTAAAACAGATTGCCGACATCATCAAGACTAGTGAAAGAGGAGGAGAAACTGGGAATGCAAACCTTCTCTGTGTAGATGGGATTGTTGGAGACCTCAGACAGATGCACGAATTCCAGGTGAAGTGTCCCGAACTCAGCCAGGATGCTGCTCCCAGCTGAGGCCCAGCCCCAACTCCAACTGGTTCCACTACAGCAGAGACAACATCCACAGGTAGACTAAGTACCACAGGTGTCACATATAGAAGCATAACACAGTTAAACAACAGAGTTTGGCAGTTAGACCCACTGTTTTGGGCTCGGGTTGGATTATTATCAAATGCAGCTTGAAAATTATTTTAAAAATATTTAAGATGATGCTTTTCATGTGTTATTATATGAAACGTTTACTGAGACGCCAGAAGACTGTGACCAATGTGTCACATTTTCCTTTGCGAGCTATGCAGAGCGTCTTTAATTTCCCAATGATTTAGGCAAGGCTATTGCATTGTGGGACATCCAGACTGTCTGACAATGAAAGCAGCAGTGAATAATACCGTCAATAGATTTAAAGTGTTTGTCTGAGTGCAGCTGAGTTCTCAGATTTTCATCCTGTTTTGACGTGAAGTTCTCGTGAGTTTAAAGTTTTACAGCCAACGCCGGCTTCACATGATCCTGTTCTATCTCCAGCAGCATTTCTTGTACCCTCCTGACAATAGAACAATACTTCTTTCAATTCTTCCACTGTCTGAGTTTGAAGTGATTCTCCCTCGGTTGCACCACATTCAGAAGATGCTGCAGCTCCAGAAAGTTAGAGAAAGTAACCGACTCAGGGCCTGATGAACTCCTGAACTCACATACTGCTAAATGCATCATGCGAGACACACTTGGGTTTTACTTTTTATCTCATTTTTTGATGGAAATCAATAACCGTCTCCTGTTTTGTCTCCAGTGGTCTCTGCAATACATTGAGCACATTCATACAAAATATATGGATGGATTTAAACCCTGAGCTATTTTCACTTTTCATTTAAGTCAACATTATATATATAATTTAATGTGTCAGTGCAGATGAATCTCAGTAAGAAATGGACATGCATCACCTAAACAAAAAACACCAGCGTCTATATATCCAGATTTCTTTCTTTCTCTGTCAAATGTGATTTAATATCAAATATTTTTTACAAATTGGAGTGTTAATCAGAGGAATTGAGCTTTGAATGCTGAAGGTTTTCAGATATATGGCACTTCTTCCCTTCTGACATAGCTCATGAAAACATAATGTCACATCCAAAAATGTGTTAAAAAAATCACAGAAAAACGTCCTGCTACTTAGAACTGCTAACTCATAATTCTGCATATTTTTATGGTGCTAAATTGCTAAAATGTCAAAAACAGCGCTGAGTTTCTTTGCCCACAACATAACATCGTCCTTCTGTCCCCACAGCATCATATCAACATGTTGAGGTTATCAGTTGTCTCTGTTTAGTGTGAGCTGTGTCCTACTTAAATGCATGTTATAGTTCAAACAATTAATTAAGAAAATAATTGGCAGATTAATGATAATGAAAAATAAGTTGCCGCATAATCAAACGCTGCACAAGTCGAATGACGTTGAAAAGAAGTTCACTCAACAGCCGCTTGAATACTGATGTCGAGCCAAGGTTGTTATAATGAGAAAAACAAAGTACAGAGACCATGTGTTTTTAAGGTTCTGTTGATTAATTATAGATCAGTTTTATCCACAGTAGTTAAATCCGTCTTCCACAAACAGAGATAATATGCAAAACAAAACCTCACCCGCGAAGCAAGTGTTTGTACTTTATTATTTTTAATTGGGTTAAAGGTTCGATAACAAATTGGACACTTGTAATGAAGTTGTGTGAGTAGATGTTTTGATCTGATTAGTTCAAATGTGTCTGTTAAAATTAAACTCATCACTTTCTGAAATGACCTTGGAGTCCATCTCCCACCTAATGAGTTCACTGCCGCTGCCTGCAATGATTGATGTCTATGTTGAATTTCTTTAACCTAAGCACGAAACATGACACCAGTGCAGCCAAGTTCTGTGAATCATGGTTTATTAACGGCTCGGAACGTTACCTGGAAACTACAAACATCATAAGTGCACCCTCCAGTTGGATTCCCTCAGGTCAGTGTGGGTGATATCACTCTGTGAAAAATCTATTTCTCAGGAAATGTGTGGTGCACTCGTCCTCGGCCATGATTAGTTGAGGCAGACAATACTACAGTGACTTCACATACTCTAATAGATGCTGGGGGAAGATCAGACATCCAATAATGAATTGAAATAAATTTGTAAGAGGAGGGAGAGGATGAGGTGAGGTGGGGTCTGTGCAGGCGGACGGGGATCAGAGAGTTTAGCACAGTGAAGGCATCCATTAAAAGTTTTTGGGGGGCTACATCATTAGCAGCTCTGGTTGCAGTAACATCTGATTGGTCCTCCAAGAAGAATCAATCTGAGAATCACAGTGAAAGTGCGTAGCGGCAGCGCGTAGGGGGGGTGTCCACAGGGGGCAGTATCCACATCACTGCATCATGAAGCAACAACACTGGCGCTCGCTCAGTAATCATTTCAGCCCATTTAACAAACGCACTCTCATGCTCATCCACAGCCAATCAGAAAAATGATCACGTTCAGAAAATGAATATAAACTAAAAATCAATATCCCACGTCGCTCTTAATGTGTTGAGGGAAATTGGTGTTTGTGCATTTTAATAGAGGAGCTAAACGATTTGATGATCTGTGATGTCTCAACGCATGTTATTAAATACCGTATTACTTCTATGAACAATGATGAGCTATAAGGAAACCTACTGTAAAAACGATGTATTCTGGTGGGGCTGCAACTAATAATAATTTTCAATTATGAGTTAATCAACTCATTCTATTGAAAATGCTGAAAATGTCCACCAATAATTATTTAGACTAATGTTTACTTTATTATAATGGATTATATATTGAATTTTATTGATTTAACATGTTGGTAATTATAGTTTTTAATGTATTTGATATTAATTAAGTAAAAATGGCTTCAATATCTTCTATTTCTGTGATTGCTTGGCAGTTTATATCAGAGTTGGTTGGCATGTAAGTATAAAAATCCTCCTCAGAAAGGTTTTCACCTAAGAAGCTCTGTGAACGTCTAGAGATGCTTTGTGAAAGACTTCTTCTTCTCTACCTGAATCTCAACGTAACAGAACATCATGAATTTCATTTTTCTTGCAGTTTGGTCCGACCTTTCACCTGAACGTCGTCTTCTGATGCATCGTGCAACCAGAACCAGGCAGTTCAATTAAATCTGTTGACCTATGGCAGGTTGTCGCGAGTAAAACATGCACACAAGAACAAATGGCACACAGGGAAAGACTCATAGCAACCGTTCATCACTTTTGCCTTGTGAGGAAAGGATTTTGCCGGAGCCACAGGCTGAGCAGCAGAACTCTACTCCCCTGGGTGCACAGTGTTCGCTGACTGCTTGTGTTCTGCTCCCGTGGCATAATTACGATCTTCTCTAAAGTGACGTGTGTGTGCGTGTGTGTGCATGTGTGTGTGTGTGTGTGTGTGTGTGTGTGTGTAGTGCAGATGAGGCTTGTTTGTGTCACTCCACACATTCCACGTGACCACACTGTGGGGCAGCATGGTTCCTCCTGCCCATCTGTAGCACAGACCCATGTCGGTGCTGTAGCAGGAATTAACTGTAGAATAAGGTAATTAAATCTGCCGGCAGCTGTCCACTTTTCCGGCTGGGTTAATTGGTAGCAGGTGGACGACAGTGGTGCCAGGAAGTAGCTTATAAGATTAGGGAGTGAGAGGAAGATGCAGGTTTCCTGAGTGATTTACTATGAGAGAGTAAATAAAGTCCAACATTCAAACATAGGGAGGATAAGTTTGTCTTTGTCTCACATGATACTTTATCAAACTTTTGTGTTCTGTGTACTCTGTTCTTTACACATTTACATTACCTTAAATAACTTAAGTACATTTTTCAATTTACTTTAATGTACCTTAGTTGATTTTTTGACGGGTACTTTTATTTATATCAGCAAATATCTGTATTTTCTTGTCCACAAAAATAATACGGTGTATTCCGTTGCTTGTTCACTTGTTTGTTACGTTTCTATAATCAATATTAGAGGGGATGGGATCCAATCAGAGCATGCAAGTAACACAAAACCCGCCTCTTTCAACAAGAGAAGAGCACGCCTTCAACAAGTACTTTAACTGTTAATAGTTACTTTAAGTGAAGCATAAAATGTAATGCTGTAGTTTTTGTGTAATTATTTGAACTTTCAACTTTGAACTCTGGAGTCCTCCGTCACAGCTTCATGCATCCTGCTGCTTATTGATAAATCCAAACAGACATTACTTCAGTTTATGTGAACGCATGCTAGCGATGATAATTTGTCTGTCACAGTCACTGACGAAGATGTTATCAGCATTTGTCAGATATTTCTCCTGTAATCTTTTTCCCTGATATCAGGATCTCTTTAAAAATGTTGAATCGAAAAACAAGAAGCCCGTGTGTTATCCACGCTCAGCCTTAATGAGGTTTAAAGCCAAATCTAAATAAAGAACTTGAAATTCACCGTCAAATCGCTGTGAAAATTAAATACCGCTCGCAGTTGCGTGGCATGACTGTGGCATTAACAAGATTTTGTCAATACGGATTTTTTGATTAAATAGTAAATGGTTTGGAATGGATTAAAAATGAACACAACTCATTTAAAACATGCATATATTATTGATACGATCCTCCAAAGTGTTTGTGAGCAGATTAATTCTAATCCAAATGTCACCGTCATTATAAAGCTTGGCCCTGCAGATGCTCTGTTATCAATACACAGATCTGGGCCTGTTTGAATAGTTTTTAAATTGTCTCTATTTGCTGCTGTCATTTCGGCAAATTTATGTGGAGATTTTGTTTGTTAATTACAGACACTTTTTATTTAGTTTCTTCTTTAGGCTTCTATAAAACACGTTTATTTTTATATGCAGAGCTGTGAGGAATGGACCTAACTGAAAAATGTTCCGTCATTGACCACAACTCGTCCATTAAACTTGGCTCCGTCCGCCCCGCTGTGTAGTTGCTGAGCAAAAATAAAGTTGTGTGTCCTTCTAAATGCCCCCCCGGCCTGACCATCTTTTATCAGAGGTGGACATTAGGAGGTGAGGGCCGGTGCTGAGACTCACCTCCCCAGGTTGATGACCCCTCTGGGGATTCCTGTCGGCGTGTTGAAGGCCGGCAGCAGCTTCTCTCCCAGCTCCATCGCTTTACTCCTGTACAGCTGCAAAATACAGAAAACGGGAAACTGTTCAAATCTGGTCCACAGACTGTGAAATGTTATAATAATGAGAAACTTTAGTCAAGACAGTAAAAGATGTCAAAACAATAAAAAGTATGAAAAAAATTAAGTTAAAGCAAGGTTAACAAAACAATTAAAGAAAAGACAGCAAGGTCATAAAAATAAGCCTTGAGCAGCTTTTCAACCTGTCAGCAGAGAATGCATTTCTAATTTGTGGTGGGAGTCGGTCCCAAATTATTCTGCATAATGACAGAAAGCTACTTCACCGTGTTTCTTGCACTAAGTGACCCCACTGAGCCGATAGGAACGTTATCTGATAGACAATCTAAAAGATATTACCAGACTTTAAAACAAATTAGATAAGGTTTTAATCCGTACGAAGAAAAAAAAACTGTCATCTCACCTAAACTTAGTAAAAATCACAGAGACGGTCTGAGATTCCAAAGCCCTGCACATGTTTCCCCCCAGTTTCCCCTCTAAAGCTAATTATGTGAGACTTGCTACACCAGAACTCCAGCAGGATTAAAAGCAATCTCATCGATGTAATCTACAGTCCGTTTAAAAACCACACTTCCATCCCCACGGCAACCGTCCAGAGGCCGAGGCAAAGTTAACATATCATCTTATAAACTGGGTTATCAGTCACCACAGCTTTCGCCAGAGGGAACAATGCTTGGGGACAAAAGATTGGCTGGTGAAGTAAGACATTGAAATCCTGAAAATGAAAGGAGACAAAGAGGATGAAGGTAGCAGAGCAGAGGCGAGAGGAAAAGAGACAGAAATCCTTGGAGACAAGATGGAGAAGACAAAGTGACAGAGAAGAGACAGACAGAGGGAGAACCGTCCGGACACACGACAGATCAGGAAAAGGGAGTTTGTGAGTTGGGCTGCAGGGAATCAGCAGATGACAGGAGAAGAATAAGAGAAAAATTGATATTGGTTCGGTAGAAACCGCTGCGCTCTGAGGAAACCATTTTCTTTCCTGTTTTTTAAGAGAAAGGGAAATGTTGCTCTTAAAATACACCATCGGTATTTTAAGGTCTGACACTGGGAAGATAATCATTCTTGTTTTAAAAATAGTTTCAATGGATTATGTCAAGAAAGAGGTTCCTGTGAATTCATCACGTTATTTTGTATGCTTCAACTTGAAGGCTGTTTAAATTTGCACCATTAAAATCATAGAGAATTGCTTATTAGCACATCCTGCTTACAATGTGCAGACAACTGTCATTGGTTTACTTTGATTCTGGAGGAAAGTTCTGCAGTTATAAGAAATGTATCAGGATATGTGGACGTTTGTTGGAGCTGTTCGTTGTGTTGATTATCGAGCTAAACTCTAACAAGTAGTAAAACTCCATGTGTTTTTTAGTAAATCTGTATTCACCTCATCGTCCACTCTTCTACTTTATGTACCAATTTCACATTTCTGCTCTTGTGTTTGTTTCAGACATTGGAGGGGAAATGATGTGATACTTTGTGTGAGTCTATCAGCTGCTCCCAGTTCTCTAGCTACACACACACACACACACACACATACACACACACACACACACGCACACACACACACACACACACACACACACACACACACACACACACACACAGAGTAGTGGGCTGCAACCAGGGTGTCATTACACTGTCACTTATTAATTCTCTCTGTGTTGGGGTGTGTGTGTGTCGGTGTGTGTGTGTGTGTGTGTGTGTGTTATAGTCCCTCCTGAGTCTCCTCTATTCAATCAAAGCGAACACTTATGAACCTGGTCTCATGTCTCCTCATCGGTCTTTTCTACCACCACTGATTCTCCAACAAACCAGAAACCCACAGACACACACACACAAACTTGCTCTTCTTTGTGTGTTGTGTTTGCATCATTATGAATTTCTACCCAGACCTGGACTTCAGTGTGTGTAATGTAACGATGCACATGGAAATGCAAACCAAAGCTCATCAGACAACACCCAAACACCCTCTCCCACACTAACAGCCAATATGGCAGCAGATAATATTTCACTCCTCTATTATTGTTTACTTGTTAATAAATGACTTGATTAATTATAGTAAAAACCCCTTTGGCTGACATCTGCTCTGTGATTTACTGTAGGAGGCACACAAGCTAAATTAAGGGCAGTGTTCATAAATCTGTCTTGCTGTCATGCTGCTGGTCTCCGGTGCCACACTGAGAGCCTCCTCCAGCAGAGGAACTTCATTACTGAAGTGCTACGGTAATTAAACTTTGTGTGTTTGCACCTTCCTCCTCATCCATCCATAGCATATCAGTAAAGTACAGATCGCTTATGATGAGGATTTAAAGTCTTTTTCTGACTTTCTCTACCTGTCTGATAAGAGCGAAAGGATGGTGGAATCCAGCAGAGAGCCACATTGATCGTGAGGTGACAGCCGACAGGTCCCTTTCTTCCATTTCAGTTTGAATTCCCGGTCGGATCGTGGACAGAAGGACACAAATGGCTTTTCTGTCAGATCCTAAATGCTGAAGACGTGAATCAGGCATGTAGTCATCTCTCCCAGAGCAAACAACATCAGAGCCGAGCACAGAGACACTTTGAGAAGCTTTTCTTGACCTGCCACTTCTGTTTACCAGTAAAAACCTTTATGTCTGTGCTCCTGAAGTTCTGCCAGAGCTTCACTGCAGCTCTTCACCTTTCGTACACACACCTGCTTTATTACACTGAACCCAGAAGCCAAACCCCTGAAATGACTGATAAAAAAAGTTTGAACTTCATCTTTTTCACTTGCACGTCCACCTACATTTCGATAGGCAACTTTCAGTCAACTCAGAACCACGAGTGAGCTTTTATTGTACTTGACTTGTTTGCCCCCTGGTGGCTCGATGCAGTATCGGTCATGAGTCCTGTCTTCTCTATGTTAGTGGATGAGACATGGACCAAACTAAAAAGTCGAAGTTCATGTCAAATGAAATGTCTCGTCTGTGTGACCTTTCTACGGTGATTCCATCTCCTGATCGCGTGCAGACTCTAAACGGGCAAATGACGTCTTCATAGCAAGATGGCAAGACTCGTATCTGGGGTAATTTGGCTGCATGTCTCGATAGTGAGAGGAGGTAAAGCCTCATCATCCATCTTTATATACAATCAATGGTTTGAACTAACATTTAAACGACACAGCGCTGTCCAAGAAATATTCAGCAGCCAAGTGTGCAATTAGTTTTAAAATCCATAAAATGCTGGCACTATCTGTTTAAGAGGCTAAATCTCCTACACTGTGTCTTCTATGTTAATGTTCATCTACTCAAATCGAAGCTGAGAGTTGGCACTTCAATGAAGTATCCATTATTATTATAGCTTATTATTTTATTTGAAAATGAAAGTGCTGAAGCTCAGAGCCTTAAAAAACAAAAAAACTATTTTGTCCAAATACTTCAAGCCCTTGAAGCAGCACTCTTCAGTTGGATCTATTTATATTGAGTTCTGTGTGTTTCCATAGGATTTGTTGACAAAACCAAACATTAGAATATCCCGAGACTCGTATTCACATTTGGGACACTCAGGTCTGATTAGACAAGTGATGGGCAAAGTGAAAATAAAACGTGACTGGGTTGCTGATTGGTTTTCAGCAGCCAGAGCAGAGCTTCATCAGCAGCACACATCCCAGACTGTGATTCTCAGAGAAACGCTGGGCTCTTTCAATGCGAGAACAAAGCCTCTCCGCTTTTACATGAGCCATCACCTCCTCTTTCTTCACATTACAGAGATGGAGGAGACAAAGCAGACTGGGAACCTGATCTGCTGAGGAGGAGAATCGGGTGCTGAGCTACATTGTCATGGAAAACTGAACGGCAGCGTGAAGGCAATTCCTTTCTCTGCTTCAGACGACTGCTTGTGGTTTCCTTGATTATGAGACTGAAGCTCGTGAAGAGGGCACGCATAATGCTGCCTTGATACACAGCTGTTTTTATGGAACCTGCCTCTGTACGATGAGTTCATTAAAAGTCACCTCAAGTTTCTGTTTTCCATAAACAGCCAAATCTAAAAACTCAGTGGGTGAGATATTGTGACTCCTCTGATGTGAAAAAGGACAATTTAAGACCATGGATCTAAACCGAACCTCTTATCCCTCCATCACCATATTCACCAATATGCAAGTCTTCTCATCCTTCTCTCCCTGTGTCCTGAACGATGGAGGACGACTTCTACTAAACGGCAACAGATACTATAAGCTCTGTCCACAAGGAAAACCTAACACCTAACGGCCCTGTTCAGACCTGGAACTAACATCCATCCTGAAAGCAACATGCTGTCTCCCAGCAGCGTTGATCATTATTATAATACTTTTCTTTTCCCTCTAACTTTTTGGGCCTCACAGGGGAACACAGGAATATTCAAACATAAGCATACTCTACAGATATCTGAGTCCTTGGCTTTCAGTTGTCTACATCAATATTTCTACCCTTTCAGCTGGATCTGACAAGACTGACTGGAGTAGACCTTGCCTTGCACATTGATTTTGTTCTTCATTTCACAAGCTGCTGGTGTGAGGAGACTGAGAAGCAGAGGAGCGTGTGCAGGTCGCGGCACCATCACCCGACTGTGGCTCAGAAAAGTCTGGATCCTCGGTATAATCAACCCTGTTGCCTTCGAGCAAGCTTCATCCCTGCTTTGGTTATTCGCTGATAGCTGGTGGCTATATTGAGCTGCATTATTAGGGAGAGGAAAATTCATATCAAATATTAAAGGTCAACTTGGGGAGGATTAAATAAAGCCTGGTGTCTATTGCTTTTCAGGGTCTCTACAAACTATTACAAAAGACAGTGTAATGCTCGCTAATTTAAAAAAAGTTATATTTTATTATCTTTAGCATCCGTGCCAGGTATTTAACTGCAATTTTCTGCTCTGTTTTACTCCTCAAAGCTGTAATGTTCTGCCTGCGACACATTTCCAAGTCTCAATCAGCCGAGCTGGCTGAGTGACACTGAGGCCTTGAACACTGTCTGCTAAGGTCCCGCTCAGTCCCACATCAGCTGCTCACGCCTGATGTCAGAAAAGAAAAGTACCCTGCATAATTTAAGCAGCACGGCATCGCCTGAGAGCAAGTAGGCGAACATGCTAAAACAGGTCCAATAAATTAGGCATGAGGCCTTCTCAGAAAACAAACGCAGCGGTAAAATGTAAGTACCAGACAAAGTCCAAAATTGGAAAACAAACAAGTGGTGGATGCTCATTAAAGCCAATGCTGGAAAGGAGCAACTGTAAATATGTCCCCATTGCTGCTATATTGTTGAGCAATATTCATCAGGTTAAAAAGCTCGTCTCTCAAGTACATGAGCCACCCACCCTATTTTCCACCCCTCCCATTAACCCACTAAACAGGGCTCATACAGATGATTTCACAGTTTGCTGGCTGCTGCTACTGTATAATAAAGCAGTCACAGTTGCTATTATTTCGCTCCAGTCAATTATGCAATTATTGTGCACATATACCCTCGGCCTTGTGCCTCAGCTCCTGATGCTTCCCAGGGCCTAATTACAGTGAGTCTGAAAGTACATCATTATATCTGCCCTGTTTGCTGGTCAAAACCAGAATTAGGATTAAGGGTGAATTAAGGATTAAGGATTCTTGTGTTGTTTTTTTTTACAGTCACTCAACCACATATTCAAGAGTGGTCATTGATGGGATGTTTCAGTTTTAATATGATAGCCACCCAATGGCAGCGGATGCAAACAGTTGTTGTTTGGGAAATCAGTTACAACCATTCTCATCTGTGTGCAGAACGAGGAGGAAATCCAGAGAGAAGGGTTGATACCAACAATGTTCGACTGTTAGGGGAATACATGGAGACTAAGCATGTTCCTGCAGCCATCTGTGAGCTGCCTGTCACAGCAAATCACTGTAAGGCATTGTGTTCACACCTTGGAAGATAATAATGTTGGCACATTGGACCCCGTCAACTAGACCTGTGCCACACACACACACACACAATGCACTGCACAAGGAAAATAACAGCTCTCCTGTCACAGAGCAACACTCTTATACCTGTTGTCGCTCTGACAGATGTCACACACGATCAGTCGCTCCCCGCTTCAGAAGATCAGACAGAGCCAGTGACCAATCAATAATTCAACCTGAAATTGCCTCAACCTCTGTGCCATCGCCACTGCGGGAAGAAGAACAGGAAGACGGGGTTGCTAATGGGACGCTAAGAGGAGCGGCAGCTGGAGAAAACGTCAGGTCCACTTCTCATTAGAGGCATGGCAGAGTCTCGAGTAGGAGGACAGCAGTGCACCTCCTGGCCCACTCAGCCCGACAGAACAGCTAACAGGTACCTTCCTGTGTGGGCACAGGCAGACAGAGCTCCCCAGGAAACTGCAGGGAATATGAGAGCTCTTGTTCAGGTCTGAGAGAGAAAGAATCCTCTGAGACTGACTGTCAGTTACATGCAAATGGCTGAGACACTGCAAGGCTGTGTGGGTGATGTTCGTTTCCCACTTTTTTTGGTTTCCTGTCAGCAACTTCTCCTCAACAACAGAGTATGAAACTTTAAAGCCCCGATAGATTTACCCAGAGGTTGTAATGTCCAATAAGAGAAGCAGTGGATTCAAAACAAGTTGGTCCTCAGGGAGGTGCTGGAGATCCAGGCTATGTGGTCAAATAGATATAAATAGTTTACTAACATGAACATAAAGATCTTTGAATGTAGAGGGTCAATTGTTCAGTAGAGTTCAGAGGACACAAAACAATTACACTGAGCATAAAAAAGGCTTCACCGATCTGGGAATTCTACAAGGAAATCCCTCATGGAGGAAAGACACCACAACATTTCAATTCCTGGAACTTTATCTGGCATCGGAAGGTTAAAGGAATATGGTGAGTTTTCAAAGCTAGCTTCACTACGGCAGAGAGAGAGAGAGAGAATGTTTAGCAGCTCAATCACATCTCCCTCAACAGAGGCATTAAAACAACAGCAACCCTCCGGCAAGGATAGCTAGAAACCAAAACAATTTTATGACACTCTGAGGGTTCAGGCTACCCTCGTCCTTCTTGGATCCACACCACACTCTGCCAAGGCACGGATATATTCGGAGATATTTATGCCTCCTGTAGTCGAGCCAAACAGTGAATGCTCTTGCCGGCAACCTTGTGAAGGAAAACACCAACAGCTCTACTTCTTCTACTTTAGAAAACAGTGGTGACTGACCATGGGCGTTAAAACTTCCAATGTTGGAAGCGTTCAAAAGCAGATTAAATGAGACTGAATCTACGAGTCTGAAAACCATCGCTACAGTCCTCGATCTGAGGTGAGAAATCTTCATTCACACATTCCTCTCAGTGTCAGGACTTGAAAGGACACTCGCCCAGTGGGAATTTGTGTGAATGATAGAGACAGTGAGAGGGTGAAGAAACTCTATCATACTTCTTGCCCTGCTCTGGATGGCAAGAAGCTTGTTCTGGCCCATACCCTCTGACAATGATACATATCTTGTCAATGCTAACTGCTTGCTCCAGACATCATGAAAAACTCTGCTTATATCATCAATTTATGATTTTAGAAATATGGATTTTACAATTTAAGATAATAGGGTCAATAGTTTGGAATCTTTCCCTAGTTTTTAATGGTATTTTTACACCAAAAAACTTTTACAATTTATCTGTAATAAAAACCCTGATTGTAATTCTTCAAATGTTTCAATAATCTGTGTGAAAAGAGCCGGTGGTTTGAAAGGAAGTGTCAATGAATCCGGAGGAACACAATCTAATGAGGAGGTGAGGATAGAGTGATGATGATAAAGCAGCCACAGCCTCACTGAGGGAGAGAGGGAGGGGGGAAGGAGAGAAAATGGGAGGTTTTGAGTGTGAATCTTTGACTGGGAGGCAAGTGGCGAGGCAAGATGAGGAAGATCAGATTTGGTTTATGTGTGACCTGCCGTGGATCTGTGGTTTAGTGGGCGATACGAACATATATACGGACGGGATGAATTCAGACTACAGAGGGTTCCGTCTGTTTCCGTATCTAACGATGAGCAGAAATGAGCCTCATGACAGGCTTTCAGAGACTCATGTTTATAGTGTGAATTCTTCTTCCTTCATGCTGTCAACGGCTGACAGGGAATTGTGAGATGGTGGAGAGGTACAGTGGTGTAGGAAGAGTGCACTTGTGCTGTCATGCATATCAGCGCAGGCAGCACATGCAGTCATGTGACTGCACTGTGCCTCTGAAGTGTGAGGGCTGCAGAGTGAAGCTGCTGAGCTGAGTGACAAAAAACTGTATGTAATCTATCCTCGTTAAAAAAAATAAAATCCTACATAATCACAAAGCCTCCATAGAGTCAGGAAATAAAAGACAACTCAGCTTAACACAGTGCACGGCTGCGTCGCGGAGATACCCTCCCCCCCCCCCCCTTCAGACCCACACAATTTCACAGCTTTTCCTTGAAAATTGAAACCAATAAGACACTCGAGAAACTAAATTCCACAAGTTCTTTAAAAAGGGCTGAGAGCGAAGACGTTGACTCTTATGACAGACATTTTATCTGCGAGCTATGATGCCATTCATTCTAAAAGAAAGAAACTTCTAGCAGTACAAGGTTGAAGTGGAATCTTCTTGAAGAGGTAAGAGGCATTTCCTCAGTATTACCTCAGTGACAACTATTAGAGAGATGGCAATATATACAATTGCAGCGTCCCTTTGTTGACGTTTTGTCTGTCTCCGGTTAAATGTGTGGGAGCTGAAGCAGAGGTGTTACAGTGCAGCTCATATCGAAATACAGAGATGAGAGTTTGTCGTCACTGTTGCAGACTGAAGCAGAGGTGTCAGAAAATGTGACAGAAAACGTGATCTGAGAATCTAAAACCAGGGTCATGTAAGGGTCACATTCAACTTCCCTATCAGGCGTTTATACCTCATGTCTGATAGGAAAAGGGGGAAAAAAGCCGTTTATATGTCACCTCTATTGAATTTATTGGAGGCCTATTTTCTTTTCCTCTACCTGTGTAATGAGAACATGTTTTATGACATTTACCTTGGCCTCCCCCATTACACCTCTTGCCTTCCCATCCGAAGTAGATGGCGTGATGAAATGGGAGCATTTGGTTTTCACTACAGTGTAGAAAATAACATTTGTGCCGACTACAGCGGCTGCAAATAGCTACATTTTTTTTCTAGATTCAGAACATCTTGTAAATCAATCCTCTGACGCTGTAAAGGTGTTTTCATGAATTTAAATCAAACACGTGAAGCAAAGTCTACTTTCTGCAGCAAGCTGCTTGGTCAATAGGGTGAAGAAGTCAGATTTTCATTCAGCCAAAGGGTCTGAGGTCAAACGTAATCAAGTGTCCTTGAGCGAGACACAGAATCTCTTATCAGTTGTGCAGGTGATCTTCTGCTCCTAGGCGCAAAGTGACAAAGTCCCTGTGGGCGACAGAACAGAAATACAATAACAGAAGGGGAAATCGGATGAATTAGGATTCCAGAGAGGCAGCTCTCACAATGTAAACGCTCTAAAAACACACCGACCGTAGACTTGCCTCCAGGCTTCTGTTTAACAGCACAACAGAGGCATCACTGACGAAATGCCATTCGGGCTGTGATCTAAAATGGTAGTTGTCGCAGCCTATATCAAATCATCCCCTTGGGATATGAGACATATGGTGCTATATTCCTCTCAGTCTTCCACAACCATGATGAGGGAAACTCTTGAATCTTTCAGTCCCAACCTCCATTCGTTAGGCTATCATCCTCTATGAGTCTACCTCAGGGACCTACTTAGATGGCAATGCTTTCCCCGCTCTGATAGGCTTTGCACGCTTCCTGTTGCCACGTGCACACTGTTGCCATGGTTTTGGCCGGGGCTGTGCCGCGGCGTTTGCTAGCTCCATCTGTCCTGAGTGTCAGCTGGGTGGAAAATGCTGTGATTCCACTCATTTTCTCAGTGGTGGGTCGCATCCATCCTGTCGCCACTCCTCTGTCTTCTCAGTGGCACGTATCAACGAGATTCTCGGCTTGAGTTCAGGCTCACAGCTCGACAGTAAAGAGGATTGTTGTTTGGGATTGGCCATGCTTCATCTGTCTGCAGGCAAAATAATGTTGGGAGAGCTGAAAAGAAACGCTTGATTCAGACCCCGGTGTAGGATTCAGGCCCAGGGAGCGAAGGGAACAAATAAATACAGTAGAGCTCGTCTGAGCCCAAATAGAAAAGAGGTCATTGATATCAGCAAAGTGTTAAACTGTATTAAATTTCATAATTTAACTACGGAGCCAAGTCTCTGCACCATCAAGATTCCTTTTATCCACAAGGATATTCCCAATATACATTTCCATTTCCGCATACTTCCCACAATGTGCTCACTAGGTATGAAGCAGTTAAACCACTTAACAGTTAGTGTCACCTTTTCAAATGTTAACTACCATTTAAAATGTGTGATTACAGCGCCTTGAAACAGAAAGTTAGCAATAGTCTCAACAACAGTCAGATCTTGTTGTATTGCTACAATTCTAATTCTTAAACAATTCTAATCACTATGATACGTTTGTTGTATTTGCCACTTTTCAACAACAACAGAAATGTGAATTCTGGACATTTGCTGGCAAAACCACTGAAGTTTGACCCTATCGGAAAATAGCAGGAGCACCACCGGCTGCCCTGGTAACAATGGCGCTGTGGCGATTGTGTGGCCACTGAGGCGACGCCAGAGCTGAACCATGCAGGCATCTGGTTCATAGCTTTCCCACCTGAGATTAGCACCAGTAAAACTGTGGCTACTCGCCCTTAACCATTCCTTCTGGAACATGCCAATTTGATTCAGTGCAGATTTTCCTCAGGCTGTTGGTCAGGCCTGTGTTATTGTTGTAGGACCACTGACCAGAAAACTAATTAAACTGGACCGGCTGTTAGGATCCGGCTTCAGGCGTGACCAGCAATACAAATAACCATGAATCTGCTGTTTTGACCTCTCACATGAACTGGAAAATCTCTCTGTATCTGGACCGGAGATGTTGGGCTGCATTTTCCTACAAGATGGTGAGTAATGGTGTCTGATTTTAACTGGACCCTTCACTGTGCACTGCCCCAGGGTCATCTGAGGAAACCCTATCTTGCCACAAATGTCACAGCTCATAGATATTGCATGGGGCCCTGGTCTTTCTATGCTAATTATAAGTTATGACACACGATGCGCCAAGGCAGACAGGAAGTACAGGTGGAGGGGGAGAGAAAAGGGAAGATGGACAAAAGAAAGACAGAGAGAAAGTAGAAGTGTTTCCATGATAGTGAAACAAGGAACCAGAATGATGGTGTGATGATGTTGTTTTCCACATCTAGAGGAAAAAAAAGGATTTGCCCATCTCACACAATCTTCACAGCTTACATGCATACTCAGCTTTAAAGGCTAAACAGGGGTGATATTGTTGTGTATACACACTGTATTTAATATTGGCTCCATAAACTAAAACAGATTTTATCTGCCCCGGCTGAAACACTGTGAATTTACAATTTTTTATGCTCAGGCTGCGTTTTTTCCAACAAGGTGGATGAGAGGAGAGGGGGAGCAGGCAGAGAAGAGTGATCGGTGGCTCAACACAACAAATGGACGACTGCCAGATTGTTCAGAAAGCCGCGTTTGCGATTGATGCACTGAATCAATATTCTGTCAGTGACCGGGATGGAACATATTCATTGGCCTGTTCAGCTACGTTTTTCCTGATGGTGGTTTCCTGATGAGACAGTGGAATAAATTACGTAAAAACGATATTTTATAAAACCAATGTGTCAGATGAGTGAAAACAATGTGACGCTGTGAAAGCTCTGCTTCAATTTAACAAAGATGTACAACCAGTTTCAGGTCATTCTTTTATTTGTCTCCTTTATCTTCAGTCCGTAAATTTACACTCATCTTTGTCAGTGTGGTTTTCAGCAGAAAATAATAAAAATAAAGGGTCTAACGATGTTTAATCATAAACCGCATCTGTCCTAAGAGAATTTTCAAGCCACTTAAAAAAGAGAATTTTGAAAATGCTGCTGGCCAAGTTTTAGTTTGAAAAAAATCCATATTTACTTCATTATTTGTTCTCAACAGTCGCAACTGGACTACATGCAGTGAATGCAAAGTATTTCTAGAACTCTCAGTCAGTAACAGATCCACATCGGCGTCGGCCCAAGAAAATAAACCCAAAGTCGTATTTTTCACCATTACTCTTCTTTGTTGGTGGAATTTTGGAACTAAATTACAATCTGCATACGTAAATGGTCATGTGACATGCTTTTTCGGTGTGTTCAATAATTTCCACTACTTCCATAAATCCATTATTCAGTGTGTAAATCCACTAATTCACACGGATCATCTGTGAATTGCTATTCCTCAAATCAGAATTTGTGCCCATGAAGAGGGAGTGTGCCCGGGCTGACCCAACACTGAGACAAATCTGTACCATGTGACCATCAGCTATCCACCCTCCTGAGTCACCTGCTGATTGCATCAGGTCTTTAATCGATGAGGCAGCAGAACAACACAAAGCTGCAGAAGTTATCTCACTTTAGACTTGTGTGTGAGAGCGTGTGTTGACTGGATTTGTCACATTTGAGTTGCCAGGGCTGATGTGCAAATCAGCGGTTGGCCTTGGGTCGGAACTCGGATGTTTAAATGTTATTTACTGATGTGTGGAAAACTATCAGCTTAACACAGAACCACATTACCAATTATTTGCCATTTTGTGACAACAGACCAAATACAGAGGGGAGCGAATTTTTGTTGGTGAAGCTGCACTCGGAGGCATTCATGCTACAAACAGTGCAAGGTAATGAAGTTCAAGCGTTCTGTCAAGCTTCGATTTGCTTGTGTCCTCTGGAAGGACACGGTGTGACTTAGCTGGACATGTTGTTGCTTTGAGAAAGTCACCTTGTCGTGGTTCTTTCACTTATCCAAGCCAAAGTCAGTGGTAATCAAGAGAGTGCCTCATGCTGAGTGGCATTCCTTAACGTCCGAGCACACTCAGGGCGCCCAGACTTTGTTGGGACAAGTCACAGGTTCTGTCACCCTGAATAAGAGCTCTGTCCCCATCCAGCCTGAGATAGCCGGCTGCTGGTCAGCTTGTATTCATTTCAGACGGCTGCAGGGACTCGCTCTGTCCACATTGGTGACAACAGCAGAGCCAGGATATGTCCTGGGAAGGCACAGTGTCACTCCTGCCACAGTAATGTCCCCTGGGAAGGCCGAACATTTCTTTCTTTCTGCTTTTCTTTCTTTTTAGCAGCACCTGGAACTAATTCGGCGTATTTTGAGACCACAGCGGCATGGGAGAAAGCTTTGTAGAGTGTGTGCGGGACAGAAAGAAGCAGGCGTGCTGGTTTTCTGGCAACTCCTGTGTGTGTGCACCTAGTTGGAGGTGGCAGACGTGTCACATTGTGAGGGCAGCTCCCTGCTCGGCAGCTGAGAACCGTCTAACTGTGGCTGTTTGTCACTTGCCCCTCTCTTTCTTTCTTTGCTTTTCCCTCAGTGTGACGCCCCGAGACCAATGATCCACCAATTGTCCCTCTCCTCAAACGTCCCAATTAGCCAACAGACTAAGAAACGTCTCTAATGCTCCCTCAAATCTAAAACGTCAGCGTATAAACACATTGGAAAGACCATTAGACGCTTGGATTCAGCTAAGTGTGTGAGAGAAAAGAAGCTGTTTTCACCTGTGGATGGCAATTAAAGTGACCTGGCTGTCTGGCAGCTACTGTGTCTGAGTGCGCAGCTCAACAATTACAGCTCAATTATATAAAAAGAAAGAGCTTTCTCCTCTTCTTATCTCAGGTTTTTCTTTTATTGGCTTAAATCTTTCAGAAACTGCTGTTTTTCCGCACATCTTGGAAATAGCAGGTCATAATAGTTTTTTGTTCCCTTTATTCAATGGTTCTTTGCTCATGGGGGCTGATTAAGTTATATTTATTAATTCCCTGAGATCTATATATTATCCCAGTTTTAAATGCATCTGCTCTCTCAGTGGTGAAAGTACAACTTTGAGGTACTTGGACTCTATTCTACCATTTACATAAAATAATGTAATAACAGGGAAATACTATTCTGACTGTTTTATACTTGTATCTAACTATATTCATATTTCCCCCAAGTTTTAGTGCTAAAATCTGCCTCATTTTAACTTTCAAGATACTTAACTTGAGTAAACAAGTTGATTCATTAATTGAAGGCCCCCTTACTTTACTGGAGCTTTTGAATTGCATTTCATGGTCCTCATCAGAGGATGGAGTTTCAAACTTAAGTCGAAACAAATGTCGCTCCAATGTTGAACACTGGGAGATGATGTTGGAAGCTCTCCAGAAACCTGGCGAGTCGGCCCTGAGATAAGATGAAGAATTAACTTTCACACACTCGTGGGTTTGAGTTTGTGCTGGAAAAATGGATTGAAATAGTTTCTCTGCAACAGCAGACATTTTAATTTAGGAAAACAACACATGTAGGAGTCAATAATGATGCAGTGAGGTGAAGATGGATGTGTGTTGTAATGTAAAATAAATGAATATCTTAATTGAACTCCCCTTTTGTAAACATTGGTTAAATTACTTCGACCTTGGAGAAACATTGGGATGCCATTGTTGATGCACAGCTGACGGACATCCAGTCGTATAATATATGAAAGAGAAACAGGACAGACAGTCCCCCCCGGTCCAATACCTTGAGCAAATGCCAGACTCCATGTCCATGCTCAGTAGGCAGAATGCGAGGATATGGACGTTGCCAAAATACTGTCTGGCAGAAAAAGAAAGCACTACCCAGTCCCACTACACTGGCTCTCTGCCCAGTGACTGCTCGCCTTTGCTGGTTCCAGCCAGCTTCCTCACTTTGAAGCTGCAAAGACATTTTCTCCCTGTGAACGCCTGACAGGCAAATCAAGACATGCTCCCCTGCTGAGTTACTACACAGGTTAACCTGATGAATGCAATCACAGAACTGGCAGGAGAATCATACCAAGACGAGGTTCATTAAGGCCCAAATTAGCTTGCCACTTCAAAAGCGAGCGCGCTGATTGGCTCTGATTGATATCATTATGAGGGCAGTGATTGTGCACAGCTCGTCACTGGCTGTAAGGAAAAAAAGCCTCATCTCAGGAAGGAAGCCTTGACCTGAAATGGAAGCCCGGAGCTGAGTGAAGGTCACCATGTGTTCAATTCTTGGCTGTAATGAAATGTAGTACGAGCTGGAACTGAACCCATCTCATCCTCCAAAACCAGTTTGGATGATCGGAGAGGAATTGGTGGCAAATGAGCTCGAGGGAAGCAGGAACGGTGACGGAATTGCCGCAGAGAATTGACATGTACTGGATTCACTTTCAGGCAATGATGTGGAGGAAGCGGGTGAAGTCGGGAGGAACAGGGTGATGGTTACTCATGTCTCCTGGGATATAATTGCAGCTCAATCAAATGATAATGCTGGAGGTGACGCATCTAACTTTTAACTTTGAGCATGAGTATTCATTCTAGACCAGTAGACAAGTGCGTCCGTCCCTTCCTGAGCAACTAACAGGTGGTATCCTGCTGGGACCCCCGGAGTCCTTGTGCGTTACAGTGACAAAGCTGACAAGGTAGCTATGGGACCGGCTGAGCTGCAGTAAGTGCAGCTGCTCAAAGTCGCCCTGAAACCCTAATAATACAAGCGGGACAAGCTGGCGACATAAATAGGAAATCCATTGTTGACCAGAACATTTAATTTTGGTGTAGCCTTCGCCATCTGCATCATTTTAGACCTCCGAAGGTTTCTGTGGTGTTTGAACCAGCTGTACACCGGTTCAAACAGCACATCTTGTCAGATCAACTTTGTTCAACCTTGTGGTGGTAACACACTCGCCAAACTAGAAATCAGTTTTGCCTGTTTTGGGATTTGTTCTGTTACCTTCCTGTCTGTCTTAAAAGGAACCTGTCTCTCTTATGGTCAGGATTACCTGCCACACTTAGCCAGCACATCACGGCACTCAACCTCTGACATCCTGGAAAAGTCTGCACTTTTTGCAAATTAAACTATGGAACATAGACATATAACTTAGTTGACAACACCTTTTGTTATTTTGTCTATACCTTGAGTTTTGTAATACACAGTGTCTCTCTACCTGTGTTCTGCACATTAAATACTAATAATAATAGGCACGGATCTCCAAGATTATTAACCATTAAGAAAACAGGCTATTTTTTTCCTGATTTTTCTCACATTTCATTTAACCCTTTTTTCAGTAAATTCTATCACATTATAAAGTCTCGAGAACTGTGTAGATTAATAAAATCATACTTGTGGAGGAATCTCACACACAGACAGTTTGCAAAATGCTTCGACTCAAGTGCTAATTTCTTGTAAAACAAACTAGAATCTCAAGTTGCAATCAGGACATACGTGCGACTGGTGTCACGATGAGATTCTGCTGACTTGGTCCAACTGTATCTGTCCACAGTGTGTTAGCGTGACACACGTCTTCTTTTTAAAGAAGTTGGCAAGTTTTATTGGAACACAAAAAGAAATAAACATCAAAGAGCTGAAAGAGGCTGATTTTCACTGAGGCTACAAAGATGAAGAGGATGCATTCTTGTTTGGGATGTTTGACGCTTTTTGAAATGTCACAATGCTGGCGAGAGAGAACTGGTTGATATGAAGTGGCCCCTAGCAGGGAGGTGTCCCGGTGCATCATGGGTAGACACATTCAATGACTGCAATCCTCTTTTATTCAACGGGAAGACATCAAAACAATGATGCCCCCCCCGGCTTCAAGTTCCCTTCATCTCATATGATGCTCTGCTTTCAGGTTGCCATGGATACAGGTAGACCATAGGCTATGCGGATAGGAGGGAAAGCTCAGTATGTAAATTACACTTTTCACCACTTTTATTCTCAGATAATTTTTATTTCCATGTTCTTCTGGGGATAGCACTGACCTTAATGATGTTGGAAGAAATCCATCTTCTGCTGCAATAATTAAGAAAATGCTGACCACCACTAAATCAGTTTTACTACAGCTGCACAAACAAATTGTCCCATTATAGCTTCAAAGCACATTAAGTAAATGTGTGTCTTAGTGCACAGAACCGTAAATAATGCTAATAAATGAATCAAGTGTTTGCTGGTCGAACGATGCAGGTTTACTGGTTTGTGTGTGAGAGTTTAGCAGTTGCTCCGGCTTCGGTCCTGTCCAATGCTTCCTCCTGCTTCGTGAATTCATCATTTCCATCTTAATGGGAACATTTGACTGACACCTGCCATCTCAAGTTACAGGCTCATGTCAGCAAGCAGCCGAGTATTCAACATAACGGTGTGTGTACGTGTGTGTGTGTGTGTGTGTGTGTGTGTGTGTATATGTGTGTGTGTGTGTGTGAGAAAGATAGAGAGTGAGTGATGGAAAGGTTAAAGCCAGAAGTACTTTGTGTCTTGCAAACAGCGAGGAATGGACTGAATGTGGGTCAGCTAGTCTTTTGCATGATTTCGAAGTTCATTGTTAATTTTGACCATCTCAGATCCCAGAATTTACATGTCATGTTTAAAATGAAATTTAAACCAATGGATCTGATATTTATGGCGACTTCCACACTATTGGAAATAAATGGATGGATCATATTTAGTTTGGGGTAATTACAATGTCAAAGACTCAAATAAAATACCAGTTAATGCTTTATATAATTCCAAATTTTAATAACTTTGAGTTTTGGACTGTTGGTCAGATGAATTATCTTGGACTTCGGGAAACTTTAAACTATTCTTCAACATTATCAAAAGTAATTTGTGCTGTGTTTGAAAACACAGGATGGAGGTTTAACTTCAATAATCAGGAACATTAGCGTAAATTGGTAAACTCCTCAGAAAGAAAAAAGACGGTGAAGATCCAAAGCTACAGATATCTTTCTGCTCTTTTTTCCACCAGATCTGGTTGAAACATTTCAGGGACATATGTTGAGAAGGAAAACAAGCAAAGAGATGATTGATCACACACGAGTCTTACAAACTCGACAGCTCAAAGAAACCAAACGCTGACTGTTCCCTTTGAAACTGAATGAAAAACCACTCATGTTGTGAAGTATTGTGAAATTGAGGTAAGATTTTAGAAAAAAAGCAGCAAGGAAAAGGGTTATATAATAAATGTCACTTTGGAATGAGGAGCACATCCTCATGGTCCTAACAAGCCAGAGGTTGGATTTGTTCCCTGCCCCTCATAGACGAAAAGAGAAAAGCAGGTAAGCAGAAAAATAAATTGAGAGTAAGGACACGGATCTTGGAAATACAGACGGGATTCAAATAATAGATTTTTCACTTCCTTCCTTCTTCCCACGTGTACAGCCTTTTTCATGGGGTTTTTTGTTATATCTTTGTGTATTTCTGTTTATATACAGATGTATCTCTACATGCCCAAAATCTGAGCTCCCTCACACACAGAGGATCGTTCGCTCGTACTATATTTGTACCCACTAAATGTGACACCCACCACCTGGAAGCTGTCACCTGCTGATAAAATAGCCTCCTACAAAGACAGCAGTTGTCCTACTCTTCCAGAAACGACGGGTGCTGGGCTTTCAGCAGAGTTAATACCCGATCTACACACCTCTCCACTCGGGAACAGGCCCAGAACTCTGGGCTTAAGCCTGCATGCATATTAACCAATATATCAAACTCTTTTTTCACCCCCGACTGTCAGCATGTGCTATAATCCCATTTCTAACCTGAGCAGAGTGATGGGTTCACTTTCCTGGAGCCACCAGACAGTGTGAATACAAATCCTTTCTGTAAAGTCAGCTTTCATCTTGCCCTGTACATTACCGTGGACAGAAGGAAGCAATATGTAGCCTGATATTAATGTCATGGACACATGGCAGCATTTCTTCCTCAGAATTCCAATAAAAGAATAAAAACTTCCTAAGACTCTCATTAACCTGAATCACAACCCCTAAAATGCTCAGGTACGAGGTTCATTACGTGTAGCGGGAGAAAACAGGTTATACTGGGAGGCTCCCACTGGGAAAAAGATCAAACTAATGATCCACATGGGGAAACCAGACAGCTACTAAGCAAATAAAGAGAGACTCAGCACAGGGAAACAAGAAAAGGACAAATGAGGCCTGTGTAAACACTAAAAAAAACAGTTTACACATGAGAACTCACTAAATACTGCAGACGTCTCAGGGTTGAGGATGATAAATGTTTGCATTAGTGCATCAGAAGTGTTTGCTGCAGTTACAGAAAAAAATAAAGGATAGAGAAATATTAGAAGCTTACGAGAAATTAAACACAAAATAACCAGAAATTTTAATTTGCATAATAAGTGGATGAGCGCAATAAAAGCAATACTTGTAAATGTAATGCAATATGGCAACTCTGTAATAAATTACGACTCTGAAAATTCTGGATTGTGGTTAAAATTGTGTTTAAGAGAAAATCTTGGGAAATCATCATCATGTGTAGCTGTCAAACACTTGATGACTTACACACCAAAGGAATAATGGGGAATATAATCAGCAGATAATTAGATAGTTTACTTTACTTTTACTTTTCAATTTTTACTTAATCCCCATTTTACTTTTGTTATTTTAAGTATTGCAATTACTTTCTTTGTCAATCAATCAGTCAGTTATTTTCTTAATTGTTGCATTGTCTTCAAATTGCCTTTGTCTGACACTCTCAAAGATATTCTATTTACTATTATATACACAAAGAAAATTTGAATAGTTGCTGATAAAAATCTTTTGGCTAATTTACAAACCAATGAATTGTGTTCTATTTAAATATAAACAGTGTTACAGCAAGGGAAATAACTGCTTTTTAATGTGTGTCCATAAAATGTGTTTCTCTGGCACTGTGAAGTGCTTCATCCTAGAGCTCTATAAACAAAAACAAAAATAAAATCGCTGAGCAAGGTTTTCGTTTCAATTACAAAAAAAACTAAAGTAGAAAACTCACAGCAACATTCAGTGTCCTGTGACAGATCTGCTCCCATATGGGCTGAGTCTGATGTAACAAACAGCTCAGGATCGACAGATGGTGATGACATCGGCGCCTTTCTGAAAAGTTCAGAGAAACGGCTGCAAAAAAAAAGAAAAGGGCAGCGCGCTCTGAAAGAAAGACGCCGGGTGCAGTGGCTTCTCTGTTTTTGTTTCATCTACTCTATGTGTAACACCTCGAGCTGCCGTCTCTGTGAGGATGTGTACCTGCGAACGAGAAGCTGTCCACTGCACTAAAACAACACGTGTAATATTCTCTACAACCTTCCTTTGAATTACAAAGCATGGCGTGACCACTTAGCTTTGTATTTCTTGCATGGCTTGCCAGGGAGACTTTAAAGCTCAGAGTTTGGTTTGTGACTGATGGGCGAATTTCTTTAAAACCCCGGCGCTGACTGCTGCAGGGCACAGACGCTCAAGACAGATTTCACTGCAGATTTGTTTTTTCCGAGGGAAGTGTGTGTGATCCGTGCCTTAATTAAATGTGTTTTCTCACTTCACTCCGACCTCCTGCAGCGATGATAAGAGACGGTAGATCACAGTTACACGTTGCTGATCATCAGGGTGAGTGACGGACGCTGCGTGTCAGCAGTGAGACATCAGTCAGCCGCACTCGGCCTTGCTGCTCGCTAACACACAAAGTGCTCCGTGGGATTGTGAGTATTAAAAAGCATTTTGTGCAGAGATTGGATCGAGTGGATGAGTTCACAGTAGGAGTCAAACTTCCAGCTGCCAAACGCCTTGAGAACAATCAATCACGGGAAGTTGCATTACAGTCCACTCCTCGGTCTCATCCCTTGGTCCTGACACACTGCGGCAACATAACAGTCAGCTGAGGTGAAAGTGATTGTCGTGTACAGACGGACGCTTCCTCTGAAAGAACCGCAGAGAGTTTCTGTGAATGCTCCTGTCTCGTGTAGCCACAAGGGAACATGAAGTCACATTCAAGAGAAACCACAACAGAAATGGTTGTGAAGAAGAGAATCTGAAAAAGAGAAGACATTTGTCCTTCTCAGTTCATCAGACAGCCTTTTGGACTGGTGCTCTACTGAATGTGTTATTGAATTGCCCACACAGGCCAAAGAAAGAGTGAGAGATCGAGAGAAAGAACTCTGTCACTTTCACACAAACACTAAGATGTGTGAACTCTCCGAGCTAAAGGCGTGCTGTGAACACAGACTGTCCCACGGGTCCTGGGGGGGACACACACACACACACACTGTTAGCGTCTCCTCTTTCCTCAGACGCACATTGAAGCGTAACTACCTCCGGTGGAGTTCGTGAGATGACTCCTTCTATCCCTGGGCAATCTCACTTTCAGTGCAGGTAGCAGGGATGTGGAGAAATGCTACAACCAAGATAAAGAAGATGTAGCTGAGGAGAGTAAAAGAACAGAGGAAAATTCAAAAAAATCAGGTGAAAAGATAGTTTAAGAGAAGCCAAATTAGTGTTGCAAGTCATGGCTACAACGTTTAGAGCAAACTCAATGTCATTTTTACACTAGACTGTATATCATCATTGCATCTCTCAGGAAAATAATGTCTGGACACGTCTGGATGATTGATGGCTGAAGGACATCTCAGGAGTAGCGAGACCGGGCTCCATTACCCACACAGCGAGCGAAAGAACATGCACTGCAGCCGTAATGATACATTTAAGTCAGGACGCGGCTATTTGTTTGGCGAGGAAGAGCGAGGAACTGCCCCCCCGGTCCTGTACGGCCGTTCATCCTCCCCAATCACCCGCTCTGAAGGGAGCGATTCCAAACCTCTGCAAGGCCCGGCCCATTAGCTAATTCTGTTCCACTAAATATGAGCAAACGGATCAATTACCGACCCGGCTCAAGATTGAGATAGTATGTGTTTTAATGTGTGTCTGTGCACGGGTGTTAAATGTAACATGTGTTAATGTGTGAATTGTGGCTGAAGGTTTGCTGGGGCACACAAGGCACCGGTCGAAATCTGTGGTGAAGAAGTTAAACCAATAATTTACCTGAGATGTTATGAAGACGTGCAGCTTCCTCCGGGGAAGAAGTGAGAAGGATAAATAATTGAATTTCCCAGGCGGCAAATAAGGAGATTTCATTCATTATTTATCAGGTAATTGATTACTGCGAGTAGGATTCCTAACCTGTACCTCAATTAATGTGTTGCTTTTTTATGTGCTTAATTAATGGCTTGCTGCAGCTTCATGACAAACACACACTCAATTACATCTGGAATTGAAAAGGTGTAGCAGTTTGTGATGGATCACTGAGCCGGAGACAGAACGAGGACATTAATCAGCTGGAATCCAACTAAACAGATTTGGTCTTCTCCACCAGATTGGACTGTTTTTCATATATCGTTGATCTGCTTCGTTTATGGCATTATTACATCTCGGGTTTTCCTCGAGACCCAAAATCCAGTTTGAATCATCTTGGCCGTAAACAGTCTTTGCTGTGCTGCTGCGGCTTGTTTGTTCCGCGGCTGCAGCCGTCCCCTGTTCCAACTGGTGAGGGGTTATTGTTTTGTACACAAACAAATAGACCCACAATGGAACACACACAGAGATGTACAAACTCACACCGGCACATGCATTTATCTCTCCAGCTCATGTTCGGAGAGGCTGCCACCCAAACCAATTCCACAGGCTCTCAGTTGGATTAAAAAGAAAATGGCCAACACTGTCTGAATTCAGAATCACTCCATGGCACAATGAGCCATGGTGTATGTTTAGGCTTGGAATACAAAATGCCATGAAGTCTAATTTCCACATTTTATCTTTTTCCTTTCACCATCGACAAAACCAGAGTTCCCCTAGCAAGCCTCTAATGCACCGTCAGTCTGGCTGGAGGTATTTTTCACATGGTAACATTACATAATTGCTGACTTCTTTATCACTTATGTTCTCACTCTGAATTAACAAACATATGAACAGGCTGTCTGGACAATATGGAATCCAGAGGAAATGAAAAGCATTGTTGGGACGATGCATCTCCAAAAGGTTTGCAAAAATGTACCATCAGATGTAAATAGGAGCTATTGAATGTGAACTTGTCGAATGTTAAACTGCAAGTACATCTCTCACAAGCGCTTAAACCCAGAATCTATAGACAATACAGATGTTTTTACGATTAATGTGAATGTTTAAAATTATTTGTCACATCCGATCCTTTCCTTTGTTATCATGCAAATATTAATAATAATACATTTATATTGTTTACAGCCTCCATGTTATTTCCATGTTTCGACTTCAAAGCACTTGAACAAATCAAACTTCAGGCAACTGGACCTTCTGAGGAACATGTGACTTCATAGAGTGTTTACCATAGATTTCCTGGATGTGACAGCTCGCCATAGTTTAATTTGTTCCAAATTGAAGTGAACATTGATGACTCATCACAATAAAAGATCACTGACTCGTGTGTGTTGTGCTGTTGTTTCATTGCAGAGCTGTGATACGCACAAGTTTCTCATGTGCTATTTTTATCTTGGTTACTAATGAGAATTTACTTTGCCTTTTCTTCATGTATTTTACTCTGAGAGACTTTGTGATGCTCAGACATTATGTAGATTCTCACTCAGCCACCAGGCCGATCACGTACAGACTCTGTTTCCAGGAAGGAATTGATCGCCGCCCGAGCCTCGAGGATCAATACTTTCACTGGGAAAAGTCAGCTCGTTGACCCTTTAAATAATGCTGTATAATGTACCGAGGCAATAACGGGCCTGCGTCACGACTGCAAATCCGTTGGTTGCAGGAGGTAAAACATCTCAAAGGATTCCTCAGGTAGAAAGCAGTTTTCACCCAGACTTCCTTTGCCGCTGTCAATTTAAGGCACATTTTGAATACTTTGCTTTAAGTTTATTCAATTCCTCCTCAAAAACTATGCAAGGACTTTTATTTCTCTCCTTTAATTGCTGGTGGACACAGAGGTGCACTGAAGCCTTTGAGAGAAATAAAGGCCCCGGGGCTGTGGAGCTATGCAAAGTCTGAATGAAAAGGCCTGGATGCTACAAGGCTGACATCATTAAAAAAAACAGCCTAATGAGACTCTAGATTTGATTTGTTTGGTTTGTGTGGCTTCCTTTCTGACTGACATGAGAAAGAAAAAAAAAAAATCATCGGCCTCTCAACAGGGCTTCTTTTGAGTTTTGGGCTAATTTGGGCTGGAGCCAACACTCTCTCTCAGGCTGAGTCCAATTACTTCAGCGAGAATGTTATGTTCTGCTAAAAAAGACTAATTAAAGCATTTACACGAGAAGAAAAGCTAAACGGCCGATTGGGAGAAGGTAGGGACACATTCCGGGTGGCAGGCGGAAAAAGGATCGTGTGTTTTTCTTGTAGGTTCTAAACAGTATTTACAGCCTGAACTGTGAAAGAATTCAAGCAGCCACAGACTCCTCAGAAGATTCCGTTTGGCTGCAGCTCAGGCAAAAAGGCTGCTAGCTCATTGTTGAGTGACAGATTTATTCAGAGTTATTATTAGCTGAACGTACGAGGCTCAAACAAATATAAATAAGCTGCACGCTCTGATGCATATAACATTTGAACAAGCTATTAATGCAAAAATGTGTGAGCTGCTGGTTGATATTGTTCTTACCCGGTGCCTCTTAATTCCATAATAAAACTGAGAGATGTAAGAGTGGAGCGGAGCGCAGTTATTTTAACTCTGTACAAATGGGATTAGGTGTTTGTACACAACGCCGAATGGAGGTTTTGGAAAAAGGAGGTTTGGGAAAAAGGAGCTTTCCTTTCACGACTAAGCCCTGGGGGGGCGGGGACTACAGAGCGTGGCGTGGTTACTGTGCGATTATGATGATTCACTTTGATCTGAGGAAATGAAATTTCTTCCAAGACCATGTTTCTTTGGAAAGAAATCTGACGAACAGATAAAACGCACAGTTTGGTGCAGTGCTCCCACACGAGCAGAAGAACACACACATACATGAACATGACACAACATCAACACAAGTGTGTGTTTCAGCCTCATCTACAATTACTGTGAACATTTTTCCTTTTTTACCTTAAAAACTAATGGAAGTGATTATTTTTGTATAGCGCCTGATTAACTTTTGTCAATCAATCAACTAATTGTTCCAGCTCCAACCGAGCGAAAAGAACAGAAATTACACTCAAATCTGGTAATGACACTATTGTGTGCTGTCTGCTATTAGACCACATCCCATTACTGTGCTAATGAAAAGGGATTTTTAAGCTGTGATAAATAATAAAAGAGTCTACAGTCATGCTAGGTGCTCTGTGAGGCACTGCTGTGAGCTAAATGCTAATCTCCACATGCTAACATGCACACAAAGTCAAAGCTAATATGTGAATTATTGGTAGGTACAATGCATTTCATGTCTTAGTTTTGCATGTAAGCATTCTGACACTGCTTATTAGCCAATTTTTCAGCCCATGGTAATGTCACTGGTTTTGCACTTTTGTATGAATTCTAATTTCACCCGATGGTGGTGTAAAGACAATATGGTCAGGACCTCACCGAAGTTATGAAAATTGATTAGTCAAAATGATTGAATGTAAAGCTATTTCCGATTTATTTCAAATGATCAAACAAGAACAAACTATAATAGATATTTTCATCTTCGTGAACTCAGTTTTACCGTTTATATATTTATATTCTCTTAAATCACAGGGCTATTCTTCTTCTGCAGGATCACCACAGACAGATTCAGTATCACCGACGCAATAAATCATCTACGTCTACATTTCCCCCTGCGCTGGCATAACATATATATCTCCCGTTTCAACCAGACTTCAGTTTCCAATTTTTTCTTTGCCTCTCCACACAGCCGGTTCGATGGTGTCAGAAAAAGCAGCGCACCCTTCAGCTGGCAGGACGGTATATTCTTGTCTCTTCCTATACAGGACGGCTAAAGGAGATCTACTCCATGCACCCTCTGCTCGGGGGAACACGGAGGCTCAGATTTACTGGATTGGCTCCTCATATTTAGTAACTGATTGTACAGGGGGTGAAATAAATAGAGAAATCTGGCATATGTTTATCTCCACTACAGTAAAACCTGCAGTATCGTTGATGGGAGAGAAATGAAAGCAGCAGACCTAAACTGCTGCTGGAGCCAAAACAAAGGGAAGCTATACAAAAGCTAAACCTGTGCAACATTGATGCTGATCTCAATCTCTTGTTTTATTTGAGTGATTTTGAACAATGTTTTAAGGGGAAAGGTCCAAGAGATACTAGAGAATACCGGAATTTAAACACTAATAATGTGAGGTTGTGTACTCTCACAGCAAATAAGGCAGAATGCAGTTCAAGAAGCAGTGAGCAAAATAACACAGTTTTTCCGTGCTGATGGAAACAGATAAAAAAAGATGCGATTGCACCCGGTTGCTTCTTCTGCGAGACATTAATTCAGATCCCACATCCCAGCGCCACACACTTCAAAGCACACAGCCACTGCTGCATGGTGCAGGTGCATATGGCCCGACAGCTGACATCTGGGTAATATTGTGGCCAGAGGCGAACGGTGCAACTGCAGCACCGTCAGAAATGAGGTCAAATTAGGAGGACGAACCCAGGAGGTGTGGCGGGGGGGCCTGGAGATAATCATGACTAAGCAGATTACCAGTTGTTTTTTCCTTTGAAAAGGACATCAGGCTGAACTTTGATGTCCCTGAGTGGGAGGAACGGAATCAGCATCATGAGGTGATTAATTCAATTACCTTAAAAGAACATGTTGTTTGATGTTGTTCTGGTACCGAGTGAAATGTCCCGGCCACAGATGTCTGTTTCTTTTTCACAGGGCATCACTCATCTGTCGGTCTTTACCTTTCACAGAGGAGCCAGGGATAAAACACTGGATTATACCAATTTGTTTTCCCCAGAACATTGGGATGGAAAATGTGATTGCTGCCTTCAGGTTCGCAGGCATCATTTTTTGTTTTTGCGCCAGAGGAAAAGTCAAATCTTTGAACCACGGGCAAGGCGACACAGAGGGATGTCAGTCCTGCACCTGGCACGACAACAGAGACGAGAAAATTACTTTGGCGGAGGTTAATAAGATTGTGACATCTTTTGTGAGAAATATCAAAAATATTTCCTGAACTCTACCAAGTGCTGCGAGTCCCTATTTATCCTGCTGCAGCTGTGGCAAGCCGACATTGTATGGAAGCTAAATCAAAGCATCTTCAGTGAATATTTTATTTATATGATCGGTATTCACTTTTGTAGCCTGACAAATATTTTCACTTTTTCTAATTATCGTGATAAGAAAATGTAATTATTTATATGAAGGTCAAAACCTATTTTTGATTCAAAATATTAATATTTGTTGCAAATACATTCTGCTGTCATGACCGTGGACTCCTGCTCGAGTTGAATGTTTGCCGACTAATAAATGTCACAACCCAACATACAAAGCATAGTAAATACTGAATTTATCAGCTCTTGAATAACTTGTGTTTGTGCTGACATTTGTTTAATCTGTGAGGTGCTGCAGAAACATAGTATTATGGAAGTCAATTTCTGACAGTGAAAGAAAAATTATATAAAAATATTGTAATTATGAAAGAAAAAGTCATAATTCAGTCACAAACATCTAGCACATTATCAAAGCTACATTTTCATCCTATTTTTTTAATCTGGTATAAATGGGGCTTCATATAATATAATTAATATGAGAAATTAAATATCTCAGATTCAACCAGTGGGAATTCAGCTGCGCTACCTCGAGCAATGCCATGAGGCAGGAGCTGTGGAATAAAACCTGGACAACACCGGTGCTACTGGTTCCACAGGACATTTCATGGGAGGAGACATGTGGGCTCATTGTCTGCAGAGCTCTCGCTTTGATCTCCACCTTCAGATTTCCCCGCGGGCAGCCTCACTCTTGTGTTGCACTTGAAGCTGTGTGGGTAGATTAGAAGAGTTTCCTCCAGATGCTGCAATATTCATCAGCCTGTCTGCAGATTGCTTTGTTAATGTTGTCCAGTGCAGTGTTATCTGCTGAAATATAGGCCCTGTTGCATCTACACCAAATCCTTTGCATAGAGTCGGGGTTAATTTCAGGTTAGTGACTAAGTATTTGATAACTTGTATTTTACAAAGTGTATTTTTGAGTCTCCACCTCCTCCAACTTTGTAGATATGAAGCCCAAATTCCCCCAACCAATTACGAGTCAGAATCAGCTGTCAATCATGACGTTTTACCTAAATTAAATAAGCATCCAATAACTTATTCAAACTAAACTCACCAGAAACACTTGAACATACAGTATGTGTGGTAACAGCTAGCTAAAATCACATAAACCATCTTAACGAGCAAGTTTGGCCGACATCACATCCACCAACATGGAGGAAGCAGGATTTACGACCTGTACTGTAGCCAGGGGGATGATCAAAACGTCATGTTACAGACACAACTGTACCGCTAATAAAGAGAAAAAGAAACTGGACTAAAAGTTTTATTTCTATTAAAGAAGGAAACAGACACTGGGGCCAGTGGAGAAGCTGTGTAATTGGTTTGTGCCTGAACAGTGTGTAACACCAGAAACACCTTCTACCGTGACAACCCTAATTACCACAGAATATATCAGCGGAGAAGGAGATTTTCTGGAGGTGCTGCGAGAGCGAGAGACGGAGAGAGAAGAAGAGAGAAGAGACGTGCTGGCACATGTACAGTGACAGATCATTTCCATATTCTCCCTGCGTATCGGCTGTGATTGAGCTTTAAGACGTACTGATCGACATTAGCCGTGTTATGAATATCAATTTGCGCTGCGTGATCAATTTGCTGCGCATGATCTTCTCAAGCAGGCGAGTAAAGGTCAAATCATTCAGCCTAAAAGCAAACATTGTTCCTCGGTTAATGCACGCAGCACACACTGCACACTGACATGCAGCCCAGTTCTCCTGGCATTTAATGATGTGACTTAATGATGCAGTGGCAGCGAGAAAAACATCCAACTAGAAAAACAACCTCAGTAGAGAAAATAGAGACTCTGTCATCTCGGAGAGAAATTAGCAATTTACAGCTTTTTCTCAAAAAGTCGTGTGTGTTGTATTTATATTGTCTGTGTGTGAGCTCTCTCCTGTGTTATGACCCAAAATAAAACCATGTTTCCAGAGAGAAGTGGGTCACCCCAAATTAGACGGGAAAACAACATGGAAACCCCAAACACCACATTCCCTCACAAAGTGACTGCTGTTGTATGTTGCCACCAGATTCCTACAGGCCATAAACAAATAATAAAGTTTATGAAACTCAGCAGAGAAGAAACAAAGCAGAGAGAGTGTCAGTGTTCAGTTGTAGAGCTCCAGAGTAAAGAGGGTTGTGTCCCATCACGTTCTCCAAACTTTAACAAATAGCTCACCTCTCTTCCCAGAGACAAAGAAGTAAACAAAGTGGTTAAAGACATGAATGGGATCTTTGAAGGAGCACAAACCTCCAACCTTCAATTCAATCAACTCGCACTAAACAAACTATATCTAGATCCATGAAGTATAAGTGAAAACTTAAAAAAAAAAAAAAAAAACTATAATGCAATGTTAAATAAAGGACTTGAGAG
The DNA here is from genome assembly GCF_963576545.1 of Limanda limanda. Classification (NCBI taxonomy): domain Eukaryota; kingdom Metazoa; phylum Chordata; class Actinopteri; order Pleuronectiformes; family Pleuronectidae; genus Limanda; species Limanda limanda. The sequence goes on along the minus strand of NC_083646.1, from coordinate 7,185,535 downwards.
AAATCCCTGGATCTGCTCTCTGATTCGCACCAGAATTCCAAACATAACCTTGTAGGTAATAATCAGCTAAGAAAGGTGAGTATATTTCAAGGTGAACCACAGCAGCATTTCAATTCTTAGAGAACATTTGCCTCTATATCAGTAGCTGTGCCTCAAAGTTGATATTTTAGAACAAGAGCTTTGACCTTTTATTTGTGGGCTTGAAAGGTGTTTGCAGAATATGATGAGGTTCACGGTGTGGTGGTTGCCAACAACTCTTAATCCTTTATGTACCTACAGCACAAACAAATGAACCTACTCTTTTTCGCCCTGGCTCTGTCTATTCTTCTCCCTATAAATCCTGCATTTTTATTCCACCCCCCTCCCTGGCTTTCTATTTCTTTCTTTCTTCATTGCCTTTCTTCACTTTCCCCATTTGGCTCTCGACTCTCCTCTCTTCACTCTCTTACCCACCAGCACGTCTCTGGTCTTCTTCTCTGCTTCTGTGCATCTTTCTGGGGCAGAAATACTCCGTCACACATGGGAGAAGAACGATTACAGGGGGAGTCGAGGGGCTCTTCCCCTGAAAAACTGGGGATTTTAAGAACATATTCCTCTATTTCCACTTCATTTGACATGGCCATGTAGTTCTTTTGACCACAGAGAAGACGGAAATTAGAAACACTTTGCTTGGATGATTGTCTAACACAAAGCATTATTCTATTAGCACATTGGAAAATGGTCTTTCCTTTCCTACGCAACAGACAAACTCTCATACCTCAAGGTCTTACAGATACAATCCCCACTGGGCCAAAGATTTCTCCTGTCAGCTACTGTCGTTACAGTCCGGATGATTCCCTCTTATTGGACGATTAGGAAGCCAAGTCGTTAAAGGCAGCCAATAGGATTTATTACCATTATCTTCAAACTTTTGGCTCGTCATTATCCGGAAGAAAAACTATAAATGAAGGAATGTATTCCTCAGCAATAGGTGTGTGGAAGTATGGATTATTTTTACTGAGAAGTTGATGAACCTTTAGTTTACTGTCAGAACTGTGACATAAAAGAGGAGCCCTGAATTATACATAATACATATATGTATATTCAGTGTACCCTATGTGGGTACCTGAGAGGTATAGGATACTACATATACTCAGCTCTTCTATACAACCTAACTCTATCTCCCTCTCCTTTTGCCTTTGTGCATCACCTTCTCATGCACTCTTACATTTGCTGATCAGCATGAAAACACTTCTTCTCTCTTCCCCACCTCTCCTCATCCCCCACTCCTCCCTCTTCATCTCCTCCTTCCTTTTGCTGATGAGCATATGAACACATCTTTCTTCTCCTCTGCCGGCTGCTGCCTCCCTCTGTCCCTGCTGCTTCAGCTCAGCCCACAGGCAATTTTCACACAAGGCTGATTGAATTCATTCACTCCCCTCTTCTCTCCCTCCACTGTTCTCTGTTCTCTGTTCTTGCTAAAGGAAAGGTAAAAAAACAACACGGTCTTCACACCACACACGTTTATGTGCATATAAATGAAGCCTGACAAATGAAACACACACACACACACACAGACAGGGGGCAGTACGTAGTCCTGCAGTGTACATACAGGCGATGGAGTTAATATACAACACCTATGGACTTACAGTATATCAAGGTGTGGAGGCATACAGAATATGCACAAGCACCTGAGCAGACACAAGTTAATGCATATGCATGGGCTGCGGCTGACACTGATCCAAGTTACTCCCATGATAAATACCTCAAGGGCCTATAAGAAGATGAGTACCTGTTCTTAAGTGTTTGAGGAAAGTTGTTTATATCAGCCAAGACGTTTCGTGATCTCAACTTTGGTTTGTGGGAAATGTCTGTGTATGTGTTTGGGACAAATAAATGTATCTTAATGTATCTTAAAATGGAGGAAGATGATTAGCTCGGTGGCATCAAACTTTTTATAGTATCTGCTCTGATAGATAAACTGCAGCTCAAAATCTTTTGAATTAACTGTTAACTTATCGTCCAGATAGTGGCTGAGCAAACTGTCTAACTATACGTTTGATAGCTTCAAAGTTTAACTACATGATGAACGATGCCAAGAAGGTTCCAATCCCAGTCGGGCCGAGACTGTGGAGTTTACATGTTCTCCGGCTTCTTCCAAAGCGGGAGGGCCGTGAGCTTACCCATTTCTAGTTGAACCTTGGGACCACCACCATAAAGACTAGCCATTATCCTTCTGGGCCCAAATAGAAGCGCCCAGTTAAAAAGCACACAAACACATTCAAAACAACGGGTTATTAATGGTCAGGTGTTGCAGCCTCTGCTCCGAGCGTTTCTCCTGAAAACCGCATCCCGCAAGGATCCATAATCATTACCCGCTCCCCAGCCATCATTTACAACAGCACCAGCTGCCCAGTGTCCTCTGGTCAAACTGGATCCGCAATCTCGTAACAGTCATTGTATCTCAGGTGATTTAAGCCTCTGCAGCAGCAGTTCACCGCCAGACTGTCGGTTTTATCATTCGGATAGAACAGCAAACTTCAAAGCAACAGACCCTAATGGGAGAGAGGGAGGGGGGAGGGGGGTCGAGGGGAGGGGGATCGGGTAGCTATAAATCTCACTCTTATGCACCCTTCACTGAAAACACAGGAGTGAGCCATGTGATGGATAACTGTGCCAGTGTGCGGCGTCTTGAAACGTCTGTCAGGAAACTGAGGTGGCGTGCTCAATCTCGGGAGAATGATGTGTACTGTAAATGGTAATAAAGTCCAAACACAAAGGGAGAGAGGGAGAGAGGGAGAGGAGCGGAGCTGCAGTGGACACTAACCACACAGACTGAGGACAAGAAGAGAAACATTAAAACGTATATATAACATGGCAGTGTGGTGGTGCCTCTTTTTACAGATCTAATTAGTGTCCTTATGTGACCTGGCAAGAAGAGATAACTATTAAGATAATGCACTATTCTTTCTTTGCACGCTCGCATCACCACACTCACATTAGATAATGTCATTATCGATGCCGTGTATAGACATTTTCGTGCACCAGTGAATAAAATAGAAGAGGAACATTTGCATGCAAGACATTAATAGCAAGCAAATGTGGTGTAATGGATTCAGCTCTGCATTGTGCTCCAGCAACGTATTCATATTTCACTCATCCAGCGGTGGTGGATGGATTTTGATGCTGCTCTTCCCTCAACTCGCTCGGCCTGCAAATCAATGTCCATTAAACCGACTTGAGTGTTCATATGTCACTGGATCTCCTCTCCATCAATTCTGCTTCTGCACAGACTTCCGCCTCCTCTACTGAGTGGCTTTCAAAACAGGACAACCTCCGAGTTTGTTGTGTGTCTGCTCCGGGAGGCTGCTATAGGCAGACGCTCATTATGGGGACACGTGAAACTCCACTGACTTCACAATGCACTGATAATGAACTGAGCTATTTGTTGCTGTGCGGTTGTCACAGGCATTTTTCAAACCTTTGCTTATAAAAGCCAAGGTTTACAGAGCCTTCATACTTCTGGCGCTTCACACCTGGATGCTGTCCATTGGAACCACAGGCTGTTTACACCTGGAGTGAGTGTTGCCTCTTCAAGGACACGACTGTGGTGGTTTTTCAAGCACAGCAAAATAAAACTCATCCACTTTCAGATTTAACCACAAGCAAAGGAATACAGCGGTTTTAAGTGTTAACAGATTTCAGTTTTAAGAAATAGCAAATGCATGAAGACTCAAATAACCACATTTATTGAGAGGTCCTGTAATGGCACGGCTGTGTTGGTCAATCCATTCTTCACCATCTTATTATTGACATGTTTTAGGTCAGTTACATGAAACAAAGCCACTGATTCTTCGATACACAATGAAAATATCATGGCTCTTAACAAATTAGTGAGAAAAAAGGAATTCATTGCCTCCATTCCTCAGCACAGCTCCAAGAAAACAGCCTTTAAATAACTTCAAAGTCTCCACGACCACACTTCAAATCCTCCGTATTTAACACATGTATGAATAATAAATGAGACATTATGATTTAATAAGCAGCAGAGGCACATCCAGGAAGTATTTAGTGACCCTCAACAGCCAGTTTAACTTTAACCCCAGTGACTGCACAGGGAACTAAAAAGGGTCCCATCACAAAGTGAAGATGACGAGTTGCACGCACACGACTCTGAACTCAACCAGGGTCGTTTCCGAATATAGACCTGACGGAGACTAACACACACAGCATGTAACACACAGCATGTAATTAAGTTCATGTCCTTACAAGGAGGTGGATTTTTCCCTTTTGTAGTAACAAGCTGCCTCCACAACCACCAGGGACCAGTTAGTCAACACAAAGAGACCAAGCAGGTTCTGAACCAGCACCTAACCGATCACTGATGATATGTAGTAAAATGATTTGTGTTTCCTTGTATTTATGGGATGTACTTGTCACAACTGGGGCCTCATTTACTATTATTTCCAGAGAAAAGAATGGATGTACGCCGACAAAACGCTTTAAATTTCAAACAACAATAAAAAATGAGGGACCAAGCAACAGTTCATTTCTTTGGTAATAGATAAATAAATCGGAAAATGCTGAAGTGGATTATTTTACCTGGGCCTGGTGGTCACAACACACACACACACACACACACACACGGACACACACACACAGGTAGCCTCTTCATCACTCAAACTGTTAGTGCTGGTTGGGGATGAAGGAAGCAGCACATCTCAAAAGAGAAGCGGGATAACAGGGTTCTATTAATCTTACCTCCTCTCCTGTCAGGTAGTACGCCGACAGCAGCCCACCGACGTAACGGATGTTCACCTCGAAGAGTGATGCCTCGCCGTTCTGTTGAACCAAGAGAGAGGAGAGAGAGATCGAAGTGTTAAATGTCATATTGCAACTAAGGTCTCAGGTCAGAGCTGTGTGACGTTTATGGACACAAATAATCCTGTGTAGTCGTCACAACTTGTTAACTTGTTTTTCTTCCTCTGCCCATGTTGTTTTTATGAGTGGAAATGACCTAACAGCTGGCAGAGCCCGGAAGAGCAATTGTCTCCTGAAACCTCTCGGATGCACTGCAGCCCAGATGTGTGGATAAATATTTCACGTCCAGCTGTGAGATGTCAGAGAAAGACGAGCATGTGAACAAAATTGATCGCGGCCTATTTGCAGCGCATGTTTGTTTTATAAGGTTTTATAGATGCTGAAAACAACCAGACGATGAAGGTCAAAGTCAATTATATAACAGCCCAGTCCTCAGAACATCTTCCTATTATATATTATCAAGGTATCAGTACTGGTAATGTCATTTTCAGTCAACATAGAAGTTGTGGTTTGGCAAAATATGTATGAAGTAAATAATATAAACTTAAGTTGATCTTTAAATGTAAAAGAGGAAAAGATTGCAGATAAAATCTTTACAGACACACCAATTGATTGATATATTTATAGGTCAAACATTTGATTACACCTGTTGATAGAAGAGACAAACAGTGTTCTTATCAAAATAGAAAAGATGTAGATTTATACAGAATTGAACATACATGTCCCTGACCTTAGTTCCACCACCACAGGTGCAGAAACAGCCACAAAAGGATCAACACCAGATATTTTTGTATCTTTTGACAAAACTTAGGATGTGTGTAGTGACTCATAGTAACCAGGCCTTGGGCGATAGCAGTTGTAAACAGGTGGTAGCATTCTAAGGCATATGGCCGTCCTCCATGGTTCTGATCTACTGGTAGTTAGTCCGGTCATATATCTGATGGTTTTTAATCTTCGCACAACGACAGATTTGTACGAGTGTCTCCCGGCTGTAAAAAATGTAAGTTAGCTCCGGGAAGTCGTGCCACACGACACCAAACACATGATGTATAATGTAATAACTGATCGGACTCCTCCTGTCGTTGATTCTGACTATTTCCATTCTTTATTCTCATAAGAAGCAATTTCCAGCACATAACTCAGAATGTTTCCTTTTCTTAATCTGCAAAGATTGACAGTAAATGCAATCTTTATAAAATGCGTCGCCAGTGAATAGTTTTATCGATTAAAAATATATGTGAGGAACTCAGTTTCAGCCCTTTTACATTAATTTAAACACATGTGTCAAATCACAATAATTACAACCTCCTCCTGGCATCTCATATTCTACAGTCTGTGTTTTCTGTTACTGACTGAGGCAGATTCCTGTTAACTCCCACACCAGCAGCACATGTGGTTGCTAGGAGACGTTGTGACAGATGTACAAACCCTCTCCTGATTGACAGACTAAATATATTGTCACTCGTTAGTAAATTGTGGTGTATGTGTAAATCTGACAGTATAACACAAGGATGATAAGAAGTCGATAGAGTGAAAGATCAGTCAACGTTAATTACCAACGTCAAAGCGTCAAGTAAATTGGCGTTATCATCACTGGCAGATCACTAACCCAAGTCCTCAATCATAACTTCTATCTTCTTACACTTGGTTGTGTTTGACATCAGCTGACTCTCAGACCGGAGGACTTCAGTATCTGTCTCTCCGCAGGAAGCAACGACCCGGAGCCAGGCCGGCCTCAAAATCTCCGGAAAAAAAGCAAAGCCATGTAATCGTGTTCCCCCAGTGTTTTTGTTTTCCTCTCGTCTGACAGAATCTAACAACTGCAAAAACAATATTGATTAATGGAAAGTAAGTTCACTGGCTCAAGTTGATTTTTATTTCAAACCGTTTTGCTGGACGGTTTTGAAATGTCATGCGCTGCTCCGTTGCTCCTTTTTCTCTTTCTTGCCATTTACAGTTGGTTTAGTTTGGAGACTGTTTCTGCTCTTAAGAACAACTGACATCACAAGTGAGTAACAACTGAGGATGGAAACAAGAAGTAATTCACAAATGGCTTTGCAGATTTTGTGAAAATTTAGTCACAATTTACTCTAGAATTTGATTAAATCTTGACCTGCAACTTACAATTGAATTAGTGAAGTGAATATTTATATTTTGTGAAAGCAATTCCAATCACACTGTGGCCTTTACCCAGTCTTTATTAGTCACCTGAAATTATCCTCTTTGGTAAAACAGTATTTACTTTTACCTTTCTGTTTTTTAAATATTTTCAGAGCAGCCTTATTCAAAATAATTGGTGTCAGCTCTTAGCCACAGGTTCAGAAACAAATTAATATCAAGTTTTATGGCGAAAAACAAGCAGAAAACTGAAACTCTGAAAACTTTGAAGTACATATTCTGTTGCTGTAAGTTTAAAACCATAGTAGTGGAGTAACTGTGCCAAGGCGCTGTTTCTGTTTGCCAACATTACATAAACTTGGTCTCCTTCTATTTCTAAATGAAATATGAAATGAGAGGTAACACTGCATGTGTCTCAATATGTCACCATAATTACTGCCTCTTACGCTGAAGGTTGCAGCAGACTGCTACTCATTGACTTGGAGACCCATTGAGAGGGAAATTGCTATCTCGAGTGTGGATGCTAAGGAAACTATAATTGGGTGCTGGAGAGAGCAATTAGCTCCAGTCTGAGGAGCAGCATCGAGGAGAAGTCACTGGCATCTGTTCACTGGTATCACTCATCTCCACGTATATCGTTGCTCCTAAATATTCATATACATAATCCCATTTTGTTTTATTAGACTTACTGTTGATTAGCAGGCATCAACATGTGTTTATCTCTTAATCTACATCTTAGATGTGCAAGTAAAATACCACTTTTAGAAAATCTTCACATTTCAGCAGGTTGGTAACAAGAACTGATGAATTGTGTCCTTTAAAGGAATAGTTTTACATTTGGGGAAATATACACTTTCCTCTATTTGCAAAGATACTGATAAGAAGATCGATAACACTGACTCCCATTTTTAGTAAATAAGATTTAGCCTGAAGCTGCTCAACTTAGCTTAACATAAAAACAGTTGTCATTACAAACCACTTGACTTAAACACAAGACAAAATGTTGTCCCCTTACAGCAGGAAAGTTCTGGGTTCAAACCTGACGATCGACCAGGGCCTTTCTTTGTGGGGTTATTAATTGGAGACTCTAACTTGCCTGTAGGTGTGAATGTGAGCATGAATGATTGTCTGTCTTAAGGTGTCAGAGCTGCCATATGCTACAGACCTGTATGTGACGTACACTGCCTCTCGCCCAATGCCAGCTGAAGGTTAAGTGGTATAGATAGATAAATAGATAGATAGATAGATGTACTTTATTGATCCCAAGTCTTGGAAATTATTGTGTTACAGCAGCATTCCAAGGGCAATGCACATGGAGAGAAGAACATGAGACGACAAAATAAGTGACAAGCCTGAAAAAGCATTGGCAGAAACTTTAGGTCTCGTGGTTTTGAGAGGAACCAAAGCTGCACTGCTGGCTTTTACTCCACATATCACAGGCATGAGTGAGTTAACAATGTTCTCATGTCACTCTTGGCAACATTTCAAACTATCCCGTTAACACATTGTCCCTGTCATGTGTTATGTAACTCAGGTGTATGTGAATCAGGTGTTAAGAGCAGCGAGCGTTATAACAAAAAGGTGCTGGCTCCATTCCTGAAGTCAGCACACGGGTGACATTTCATGAGACAAAGCACCAGCGCCTCTGGCAGGGCGGCCGAGCCGAGCTGTCTTGCCAACCCTGAAACGAGAGGCCCATTCAGTAATGGTGCTGCGATGGAAGTGATTAGGAGCCGAGTGTCTATTTATCACCGGTGATCGTGGCACTCAGCGAGACAGGCAGAAGGTACAGTGAGGGAGGACAAGTATTGCTGACACAGCTTTTGCAAATTAGACTTTTACCTCCCAACACAGGCTGAATAAATCACTCACCAGGCTTTGTATAAAACTTCTATGCGTGCGGTTTTGTAGATCCAACGAGCTGCCTTTACACATGAAGCAACCCCCCCGGCACCAATTCAAAGAAAAGCGTTTTTGTAGATTTTTTTGTTGTTGTATTTAAATCTGATGCATTTCTCAGCAACAACCAACAAATAGTTTCATTGCAAATGGGGCAACGCCTCAGATTTACATCCCTATTAAATCCACAGAAGAAAGTCAAACCCTGAGGCAATGAACACTCACATTAAACAATAACACTCCCACTGACATAAACCTGTTAAATCATTGGAAACAAGATATCAAGGAAGATTAGAAACCATGTCAGAGTTCTCCGAGGGCCTGTTCTTACAAAATTCTGTATTTATTTAAACTACACAGGAGGTGAGGATGAAAAACAACGGTGCAGATTGGATTTGACTCTGAATCTGACTGCAGAGCAGGTGAGATCCAAGGGGGTTTCTTTCAGCTAAACATATTTAATTTGTCCAAATCAACACTAAATGGCTGTGTTTTATATTTTTTTATATTCTGATTAATCACAAGATAATAACAGTGCAGTTATCAGGGCTCTGCACTAGGGCCATTCATTTTAGAATCACACTGTACCTGTCTGACGAGGATAAATGGAATATAATAACAGGCCCCTTTTCTCTCCATCATTCTAATTAAGGTACGACGAAAAGAGACGCAATTAATTATTGCATCTCAGTTTGAGAAATTACGTTGATTAAGATCTATCATGAAACCAATACTTTCATCTGACTGAAAGCACAAAGGGATATTCATGATGGGGGGAAGAATCAATATCGAGGGGATAACCCTAACCCTAACCCTAACCCAAAGATAATTATGGGAAATGTCAACGTAAATTATTCCTTTTATTAAAAGGTTGAACCTTTAGGATATTTCACAGTGTGGGATATGAGTGTGACCGGTGGTCTTACCTCAGTTAAACACAATTTTAGGTGTTTTCTATAATGTTACACTCTGCTGCATGATTACCAACCAACACATATGCATTGCAGTGTTTACGCTTTATGGATAAAATAACCTCTTAAATGCACCAACATGTTAAACATTGAGCTTTTTCAATGATCAGGAAAAACAAGTTTAGATCTACAGTAAACACTCAAGGGATTTAGGTTAATTAAAGCCTTGTGAGTTCATTGGGAAAGATGAAATGGTGTGAAAGTGGTCCTTCAAACCCTGATGTGGTCTGAACCACAAGTGAATCTATAAACGTTTTAACACCTAAGTCTGGACCAAGGTTCATGTCTCTGTCACATTGATTACATTTGATCTGGTGAGTGTGGTTTCACACTGTAGTTTAAGGAGTGCACTAAAGACATCACCTACCCGGGCTGTGTCAACCTATACTTCTACCTACCTATTCTACCCTTTAATGAACCAGTTCAAGTCTTTTATTGTTTTATTTTACCCATCGGTCAGAACTACCCAAATTTTTTTTAGCACTACAAAAGAACCAAACCCCGAGACCACCTTTTTTGGTTGCACTAAATGTTTGACCACTGGTCCAGCTCGTGGGCTGAGGCTCCTTTCACACCTCATATTTCGGTTTGAACTAAACTGTAAAGTATGAAGGTCCGATCCCGACAAGGCCGGGGTTAAAGCACCTTAAGTCTGCTTCCATACTTTTATCAACTTAATTTTTGACGCAAACCCAGAATTCTATGCGTGATTCAAAAAACCTGTGCTACTAATAAATCCATCAGCTGTTGATGGGGTGTTCAGGGAGTGATATTCAACCATTAAGCATTGTATTCATTTATGTAAATCATTTGGCAGCCTTGGTTACAACAATGATACTCGAAGAATAATTTGCATTTTAATTGTTCTCCATAATGTATTACTGTATTATAAATGATTGTTGTGCAGGAGGAAGCGGTGGCAGAGAAGAAATATTAATTAATGAGTGTAATGACTCGCTCTGCACATTGCTGCCACACCGTGTAGCTGCTCCGCTTCAGCAGCACCATGCAACGCTGCTGACAGGGTTGGAAGCTGGTTTCTCTGTTAATGAGTATTCAGCGGTCATGGCGAAGATGCCGTCGGACGCGGCTCAGACTCGCCCGGGACCTGAGCCGGATTGGCCCGGCTGCTGTGCCGTGCTGTGCCAGCGAGCTGACGAGTCCGTTGGCCAGCGGTGTGTTCTGCTCAGATGCTAATGTAACGATTCACTGCTAAAAAAAAAAAACGAGGCGTCATTGTGCGGACGACTCGGAGCGTCGCTGCGATCCAGGTTTTCCGACGAGCTTCCACGTTTCAAAAGGCCGGGTGAGACTGATGTGGCCCATTGAGCCAAGGGTACAAATTAAGCAGATGATTGCTTCTCCGACCAGAGCTGGTGAGTCACACTTAACTGGCCGTGATTCAACTTCGCATTGTTAATTAACATGGAGAAAAATCACCAGGGACCAATTAAATCCAACATTTCTAATCTCTGTCAGTCCGACATGATGCACTTTCAAAGCTGCCGCTGTTTACAGGAGATTCTCACGGCTGCTCGTCCCCAACCTGCTACTTCCACTCTTACAGGCTTTTCTCCTATTTTGTACTTTATGCTCTTGATCTTCATCCAAGCTATGATTAATGACCACTAAACCTCTGGAGCCTGCAGCCATTTCTTTTAGAGAGGAAGCTCTTAATTTCAGGCCAATACCAGAGCCCCATCAATATGGATTTTTAAACTGCCGATGGAAACATTGTCAGACACGCATTTATCGACCAATACATTTAAAATGCATATTTTTATATAAATAGTAATGATTCCCAAGTTATTAAACACTCGTGACAAAGAAATGCAATTGAGGTTTAATATGTACAGTTATTTTACAACCATAAACTTTAGGATATAAAGAATTTAAATAAATATAAGCATAAATGCACATCTTTTCTGCATTGTTTATTTTGTATAGTTTTCATACTGGCACAGATCTAGGTTTGTGACATAACTCAACAGTAAAGAATGAGTAATAAGAATGTCTTTGTTTTTATTCATCCGATCAAAGAATAAATATAGTGTGGTGTCACCTCAGACATCTTTATTTATGAATATATATTTGCATTGCTTTAAAAGCTCATGTTAAAAGAGCCGTGCCTAATCAAGTTAATGAAGGCTTTTTCTCTAAAAGAAATCTATCATTACAGTTTACTGGCGTGTTCCGCAAGACTGGCGTTCACATCTCATGATATTCCTCAGAGCAGCGTTATTTTTTTTAACCCAGACAACTGACAACTAATATAAAAACTAATTAAGAAGAGCTTATGTTGGCTTGAGTGAGAAGCCTCTTATAATTTGTCAGCAACAACGAGAACATCACGGAGGCACGTCTTTCTGAAACCGTTAATCATGATCAATTCAAACTTAGAGACAGATTGGGATTTTTCAAGTAGCATTTAAACAGACAGAGAGTAGACAGAAATGTTATCAGTCACAACAGATTAAGCTTAACCCGTTACATTTCCATTATGCATTTCTTCAAGTTAAGGGTAGATTTGTCCCAGTAGAGCTGCATTCACATAAACTACTGGCTAATGGTTCGAATCCCTTCAGGTTAATTCATTTTATTCATCTGCTGACGCTTAACTAGCAAAATATGGTAATGAATCAGCAGCTAACATCATCAAATACACAAAAGAGGGAACCCACGTCATAAACATCTTCGCTAAATCCATTAAATCTTATTTTAACAACCTGGTGAATTATTATTGATCAAATATTGCCTGAGAGATGAATTAAAGCCGAGTTACAACCCTACTCATCATCCCTCCATCGTTTTCACTCGCATCCTGGTAATCAATCCAGGAAGTCAACCTGCATCAGTCTACTTTCAGAGCTCATGTCTCACACACACACACACACACACACATTCACACACACACACACACACACACACAAACACACACACGCACACACACACACACACACACAGCTCTCTGCTCTCTCCTATAGGTAAAGCAGCAGCAGCTCCCAAGCCGGTCCTCTATGATGATGCTCCGGTCTCAAAGGACCTTGCTACACTTTCACTCTTCAGTTATTCTTCGCCCCCCCGCTGCCGTCCCTCTTCCCTCTCTCTCGCTCTGTGTGTCAGCGTCTGCCTCTGTGCCTCATCACACACCTCCCACTGTATTTGGCCTTCCTGACTGAGCCGCATCCTTCACTGGAGTCTCGCCTGCTTCCAAAATGCCAACAAGAATAAAAGAAATAAGAAGGCACTTCAGCTGTTGAATGCTCGGCTACATTCACGATGATATATTGGACAGCCGCTTATTTAGATGAGGTCATTAACTGAGCTAAATAATGCATCAATTATGAACAGTTCTGTTTCGATATACTTGGCTTCACATGACTTTATGAGAATGAATGTAAATGACTCACAGTTGCTACGAGTTTTTCCCAGTAAATTTGCAGCTTTACACAAGTGCCCCGGAATCTATTCAGATCACTTTCTTAATGAGGGTACTGTGATGAAACTGTGGAGTCCTGTGTTTTAAATTACTGTAGAACAATGGAGGCTTATACAGCACAAAACGTAGTAATATTACCTTTACAACGATATAAAAAACAAGCAGTCGAAAGACCTTTGCACACTTGTTGTTTTGTCATGCAGTTCATTTACACATACTTTTCTCAAAACCATAACCAATCGATGCAAGCTTTCATGTCAGCAGTGGAGTTTCTATTTTTTCGGACTAAGGTCGTCAGATGACCTATACTGGCTTGTCTTTGTAAATGGTATTTCTTTTTTATTTTTATTATTAAGGAAAAGGTTCAACCAGATGGTCGTTGATTGATGTTGATTTCATATTTATTTTTCCAAACAACAATTACTTTTTAAAAATCTATTCTCTAAATTGTGTTGTGTTTAATGAGAATACTCAGGCGCGTTATAATTTGCTTCAGAATAATTCGCTTTCGGGCCGCTGCTGATTTACAAACGCCATAAATCTTCCAGTGTGAGAAGCGGGAACCTACGTTCGCTCTTTTTGCTGCCAAGTGACATAAGAATGATCATATATCAAAAATCTGGCAACTTAGTTTTCTGTAAAAAGATCAATCATTTCAAGCATTTATAAACAGAATGTCCACACACTCACAAAAACATATTAACATGAGGCACACACATTGTTTTGTTATTTTTATGAAGGAGTTTTTTATAAGGGAAGCGATATTCGTTATCTGAAAGCTGTGGAACCTGCATCAATTGATTAATGGTCAGTAGGATTCAGGGCAACAAGCAGGAAACACAACCCCGTGACATCACCTGAGGTTCTTCATTGATATTTTTCAAAGACTACATGAATAATAGAGCCTGTGAATCCGAGACAGATCCCGAGTCAGCATCTAGTTCTGCCAAATGAGCCCGCAGGGACAAACAGCATGAATGATACGCAGCGTGCTGGTAAGTATCCAACACGACGAGTCCACCCACACTAAATGTCCTCTGGCCTTCGCATCCTGAGACAGAATGTCAGCTCAGCTTGACCTCGGCTCGGAGGCACGGCGTGCTCGCTGAAGTGTCTCCGCGGCGAAGTAACCGACACTCAGACGAGCTCTCGCTTAGCGAAGACAGGGGTCATCAGAGGTCAGGACAACAGCTCCTCTAGGGGTAAACAACAACCTTGCTCCAGGTCTCCTCATTACCAGCGGCTGTCACTTCCAAACGTGAGCGTACAGTTAGATAACATCTCATTAACAGATGATTAGAAACAGGCTCATTTACAAGCAGGGATACATCATTCAGATGAGGACGGAGAAGATTGAGATATCGGCCCGGAGAATGTGACGAGATATCCGGGCTAATAAACAATCATTATGGAATTAAGTAACATTTTCTAAATAGGCTTGATAGCTCAAAATAGTTCAGGAAAACAGCCTACACAAGCACTTTTGTATTTCCCCAGGTTGTATGGTTGAACTCAGTCAACTGACAATTACGCCAGAAATAGATCCGATATATCTCTCTCCATTGTGCCGGTAGCTCTCTTCAGTACACACACTATATCGTCCTTGTTGGTGAGAAGCTGACGGCAAACTTCCCAATGATTGGATTAGCTTCTTCTCCCAAGTCGACTCCGTTACAAACTTTATCTCAAGAGTGAAAACTGTGTGAGAGTCTGCAAACAAACTGAGTCCGGCCTCTGGGCCCGGTCTCATTTTAAGGTTGAAGAGATTCACAGCAACAACAATAAGCAGTGTACCTTTACTCAGAATCAGAATCAGAATCAGAATTCTGATTCCACAGTCAATTGTATCTGGATTATTACGGCACTAATATAAATACACTTGAGCTGTTTTCAATCTAAATGCCTCATGCTGCTGCAAAGACAATTTAATTTACAACCTCCAGCTAATGGAGACATGTTGTGGTGTCCACATATCTCAAGGAGACAGAAGACACATCAGGGAGACGTGAGGGACTGTTTTCTATGCCCTGGGATGTGTCAGGGAGATATTCACTTTTTACAGTGCACAACTTCCACAGCAAATTCAAGAAAATACCATTTTTTCAGTATTATGCAAATTTCTACCAAAATAGTTCCTGCTATGCTTTTCTTCACATTTCAGACCACAAGATGAAACAGAGGAGAAAAGCAGAATGACGCTCAGCAGGGCGCATACCTCCTCCAACGCCCAACAGTCCAATTATATTCTATCAATCCTCACCAAACGGCACACGCTCACACATATCACTCCTTTAGATATGAATGATTGTCAGTGGCTCTGCTTCTCACTGGATTTATAACTTCAGTAAACATTTTCAAAAAAGTTCAATCTCAGGTCTTCTTCTTAACAGCATGATGTTAATTTTGTAAATGATGGTCCGACTTAGGGGCATGGATAACGTATTGATGAAGGTCGCTGAGGATGACCTCAAGTTCCCACTTAGGCTCCACCCCCTGCTCCTCCAAATATGAGCTGTGTCTCAAGTCAGGGGGCTGCATCCTTCAGGAGGTTTTCACGGCCGAGGATGGATGCAGCCGGACCGGAATGAGACAGTCTGGTCTTCAGCTTGACCTTAACTCACAGTGGTTGCCTAGCAACAGAGCCAAGGATGAGAAAAGTCTTTGCTTGATAAAAAAAAAAACTCAGCTTAAAATTTGTTTTCTTTAAAATGTATGAGCAGTTTGGTTGAGTTTTTTACATTTAAAAATAAAATCCAAAAATGTATACGCCTCGCTGCTGCCATTAACTCGATGAAAAACAGTTGGAGGACTTATTTTGATGAGGTTTCGAGGTTGGGGGTTGTCTATTCGTGCCACTGTGACACATCTGTCTTCAAATTCAACCTCCAAAGTAATCAGCCTCTGAATTGAAACACAGCTATGGTTTCATAAAAAAAAGATAGTGCTGGACAAAACACAGCAGCTCAGAAAACAGTGTGTATCTGATGTGACATCTTCCCCAGTGAAACCTCATCTATTCTGACTTTTACATTTGTTGCTGGAGATTAAAGCGTCCACTTTGTTTTTGGATGATTCCCATGAAGCATCTTTAATAACATCCACTGACAATACCTCCTGGCACACCACAGTGACAATCTCCTGAGTCCACCCAGGACAGCAGAGGGATTGGATAATTAGCACATTCAGGCCTATGATTCCTCTTCTCAAATGAGACCTAAGTGGGTGTGAAGTCTCGTGGGTGACCAAAGTAAGGAGAAAGTTTTTTTTTTCCCCATGTCATTTTGCTTGCTGCAGCTTCTTGCCCTTGAGCGATTGTGTAGCCGAGATGCTGGCATTTGTCAGCACAACGTCACTAAATAGGACAGAGAGGAGGAAGGAGAGACAACAGGATGGGAGACGATGAACCTCAGCATTATTTGAACAGGAGGGAGGGAGGTGTACAGAGTCAAAAGGGTGAGAGGGACATGAACTGTGTGGGTGGCGTACCTACACAATTGTGTGTGGGTTCATCACAACACATCTAGTAGATTTTCCTGACGATGAGACATGAGAGGAATTGAACCTCTGACACCAACTGATAGGAACAGAGGGAAAATAAGATTGCGTGAATGAGGAGGAGGAGGAGCCGGAGGCAGGAGACGATTCTGAAGGAGTAATAACGGCGACTCCAGGGAATTAAATCCAAGCTTTATGTCTCCATTAATCACTCCTCGTGGTTCTGGTTAAATGAGAACGAGGTGTGATGACCTGCCCGCAGACAATCACCTGACCACATCCTACATGTCGTTCAATAATGTGTAAAATGTTGATAGAAGCGCCCCATAAAACAGCCTTATGGAGACTTAATGCCACCTACACAGAGTCTTTTAAGCTAAACCCTTGTCTGACTGAGGAGCCCTGTAATGCAAAATGGCAGAAACAATGCCAACCACTTATATAAAAGCCGTGCACAACAGCAGCTTGTGCACAAATATGGCAATCGCTAAGACTGGCAGGAACCCTCTGGAGCGTCTTTTGTCTTGATAATTGGCTTCGTCACCAGAGCGGTCCGGTCTCTCCGCTGAGCTGCTCATCAGCATCTGCATCAGGGGCTTACTCTTTGTTTCAAAGTCATCTGGTCAAGATGCATTTCAAAGGCTTTAATTTGCTCCGTTGGCGTCGGGCTTTGAAATCTGTTGTTTCTGCCTCACTAAAGCCGGGAGAGCGGAAATCTGAAAAGTGGGAAATTAAGCAAATAGGTTTAGTTCCCGCAGAGAGATCAACTTCTGTGGAAACTAATCACAATGAGCAGCGGCTGACGTCCGTCTCCTCCTGGTGGGAGGAGACGGACTGAGACGGGTCACAACCGCTGTCACATCTGTAACACTGTGATTCTGTCCTCCTCTTCTCTGCCCTTGTTTCCCTGCTAACAAGTAAAAGAGCGGCTGTCACTCTGAGTGGAGCTCTGAGTTGACAGACAGGGCTGAACAAATGAATCCAACAAGCCGCTCTGCAGTGTGAGCGACTGCGTGTCATTGGAATGTAATTAAGAATAACGTGAGCATGGAAATCCCCGTGTGTGTATGTGTCTCCTTCGGTTTTTTCCTTATGCTCCTGTATGAGCCATTATGACAAGCAGCTGGAAATGGTTGCTTTACTTTCAGGTAGCACAAAAGCTCAACAGACACCTGTTGCCAAGATTATACGAAAGGTTTTTTTCTTATTTATAATCACAATCTGAGCTGACACTGCACCTTTTAAAGTAGACAACACTGGGTCAGATAAAATGTCATGAAGGAAATAAACCAGTGCAGAAATGAATCAAATATTTAAAGATTTAACTGACATTGAATTCTAATTTATTGCTACAAAGTACACCAAATATCTCAAGTAAAAATAGGACAAAAATAATGTATTTTTAATAGAAGATCAAGAAGGGAGTAGAATGTGATGCAGTTGAATTGCATTATTTCTGTCAGATGTATGTAGATACTATCAACACTAAGAAACTGCCAGTACATTATTCAAAATTAATATATCACAATCTCCAGTTTGGGCTTGAACAGAATACAATCTACTTCAAGTGGTACAGTTCCTCTTACACTGTACTCACTATCAAAAATTAGGACATCAGAAGATTTCCTACGGCTCTCGGTGAACCGCTCCCAAGTGTATCTGACAATCTGTGTTTTGAACCAGCGAGTCGTTCTCTCTGCAGAGGACTCGGAGAAGGGACGTCACTATCGGGACGATCACAATCTGTGACACGCAATGTTGTCAACCATCCTGCAGAACGTGTGAGGTGTTACAGTTATGTGAGATCTAAAAACACCACTTCTCTGTGTGTGTGCGTGGTGTCAGTGTGTTTCTAAGTTAGCAGAGCATCATGTAACTCCCACTCTATTCCATATTTTACACGGCTCAGTCATGACTCCATTTACCATGCAGGGAAAAACCAGCCCCATCAAACCCAGAGTGCACAGATGAATACTGATGAGTTTCTGTAAAAACTGAGAAGATAACGTTTGAGCAAAGAAACAGGTTCTTCCTCAAGACTTGAGAATTAGTTCCCCTTCATTTTTCTGAATATTTGGAGCATTAACATATTCGGCACTAATAATTCAGGTTTAATTGTGTCAGAGGAGATGAGGAAGATGCCTGGTGGGTTTGCCTGCCTTTCCCCCCCACCCCATCCAGAAACCAGGACTGCAGGCATGAAGAAGTGACACTGATGGATGGTGGCGGATAACACCCGTGACAAAGTGCAGTGTGAAGTGTAAATCTGCGTTTTGTTGTCTGTATGATTGGTGACTGTGTGGCTGCTTGTCAGTGGTGGCCATTACTGGCTCCATCCACTCAGCCCCTGACAGCTACTGTTCCTCTCCACGCTAATACTCATCTGCATTCATTGGGATAGACCCGCCAGAGAGACAGAAAAAGATGGAAGGGATAGTGTTTGTGTGTGTGCTTGTGTGTGTGTCAGAGTATCATGCCTCTCTCCATGTCTGCCTTTCACTACGCATATGCATGTGTGGGGGTGTTGTGTGTTTGTGCCACGAGTGAGAAACACAGTATAGCTAAAACGGGAGCTTCTCCTTGACGTGTGGGTGAAGTTAACACTCGCTGACGTGCATTTCATTGACCTCAAAACTGGCAGTGATCAACGTGGTGCTCAGAGATAAAAGCACATGATGTTTATCACTCATGAGGATCAAGTTTGAATCCAGCCCGATAGCCCCTTTGCTTTAAGTCACCCCCCTGCCCGTCCTGCCACACTCTACTGTCACTGTCTAACAAAGAAGAAATGCACAATATGGACACGCTGCTTGGAAACTACTAAACTACTACAGAGGGTGGATTGCTTGTTTTTTGGTTGAGTGCTGCGTTAAGTGAAAAGTACCAGTAGTAAGGTAAAAGCTATTCCACACTTACATTGTTTGACTGAAAAATTAAACAACCAATTGACCAAAATAAGTCTAAACAAGAGAGGCCGTCTCAGTCCAGATCAATCTGAACCATGGTTCTGTTAAACACTTTTTATGGACAGCATTAAACAATAGAAGAAGAAAAGGAAGCACTGCATTACTTTAAATTCTTTGCCTCCAAAGATATGTTTGATTACAGGGATGCTCATCATTTGCTTGCATTCTTAAGTGTCAAGTACTGCACCTGAAGTTGGTGGTAATACCACATTGATATTACATCAGCAACTACAGTTTATTACTAGTTTATAACAACTAGTTTATTCACTTTCTCCAGTCAGAAATAAAACATCAGACTCAGCCTCTTCAAAACCCAATCAATGTCAGTTATAGGCAGACGCAGCCAGCAGAGGTGATGACAGGACGCATGTGTGAAGAAAGTGTTTAGTTCGCTCCCAAAATAAAAATGTGAAAACGAAAACTAATCAAATGTAAACACTGAATGAATCTCGGTTCAGACTTTCTTGTGTCTTGGTTGTTCACAACCCACGTCAAATGCAGTCAGTAATTTCTTCCAGTAAGTATTTTTGTGCTAATTGAGTCTAATTTTGTCAGTAATCAAAACATCCCAAAGTCAGGACCTCATTATTGCCTCGACATAATTATTGCCTTGCATCTAAAGCCTGAGGTTGACGGTCATAATGACAGAGTTTGTAAACATCATGCAATTACACACCAATACATAAACCACCATTTTTCCGCATGGTGGAAACCTTGACAGAGAAGTGGCCCAGCAATGACCTTTATCATTTACCAAGCTGCAAACAAACAGGCCTGCTGTGGACTCTTAGCAGCAGACCACAGACAGACCAGTCATTTCTCAGCCTCAGTGATATCACAACTGGAAACCCTCAGTTGCAGCAGAATCCATCGTTACTGACTCGCCGAGCTAAAGGGCAGTGGCCTCTTCTTGCCTTTTCTCTCCCCCTCAATATTTCTATCTCAAACATCCCTTCGACCCCTCCTCTCCCGCTTTTCTTTCATCTATCACATTTTCTGCCCCTCAGAGACCTTTCACAGAGCCACACAATCCCATCAGTCGGTAACGCGGCGTGTCCGCCGGCCACACAGGAAGCTTTTGATTCCTGTTGGAATGTCCTGAGCTTTGGAAACCGGTCAAACTCCGTTGGACTCAATGTTTGTGTCCAAGCACAAAAGAAAAGCTTAAAATCAATCCAGCATGCACGGTCACTGCTGACAACTTCATCATGTTAATGTGGACAGAGTGTGGCTGAGCCTGACGCTGGGTCAGTGCTCACACGAGCTAACTTCATTGTGAGGAGCAGACTAAACAGGAAATTATGGAAATAAATTGTGGAGAAGAAGTAGTTTCTTACCGAGTTCAGGTCCAGGCTGTTCTGCACCCACTCCTTGGCATCGTTATAATCCTCCATCAACCCCATTATATACAGTGTGTCCAGGGAGTCAATGATGGATGCTCCTCTCAGGCCACCTGCAAAATAGAGTTCAGTTCAGTTAGTGCCTCATCAAACACGTGCTGCTCAGATGCTGTTCCCTTTGCGGAAGATTCTTTATAATGCTGAAACCCGATTTGCAATTACGTCAAATAGTACAGTGAATAATGGGCTGTTATGCAAGTGCAGCTCTTGGAAGGTAGATAAGCTCTCGGATTTAACCCCAAACCTTTTATGTTCTGATTAGCAATGGTAACCTGATAGAATCTGTGATAAAAAAAAGTCAAACATAAAAGTCCCTCACATGCTGAGCTGCTGTAATCAGTGTAGAGATGTTGAATGGTGATACCTAAACCGCTCTGCAAGGCCCAGATGAAACATAACTTCTCACTGAGACCTATGGTATCAGTGAAAAAAGCTTGAACTTGTGAAGAAAGTGGAGTCACGGTGCAATCTGCAATTCTGATTCTCATCATGATATTGAGCCCAGAACAGAGCGATGATGGTGCTCTGTTGTCTTTTAACCTGCCTGAAGAGGATGATCCACCAAAACACAGAACAAGCAACATGATGGTGGAGTAGAGCTCGGCAATATGACAAAAATGTATTAAGATACAAATATAATAAAAAGATAAATTATGTTATTATCTCTTTTAAGACTAAATATTGCTCCTTAGTGAAGATTGTGGTTTTAAAATCTATTAAACACTTAATAAAAGCTAAATGTTTGACAAATCTGAGTAAGAACAATTGTGTTAAACCGTCTCTCTGTGTTTGCACAATGTAAAATCATTATATCAGACTCCTGTTTAATTGTTATTGATTATATTGTAATAATACCTTCCCTATGGAGATTATATTTTCACTCCATTCATTTGTTTGTTTGTCAGTTAGCACGATTATGCAAAACAATAGAGATTGCCATAGAAATTTGGTGGAAAGGAAAGAGACCTTCACATTTTCGGTTTGGATCTGGAACAGGATTCAGGATGAAGATCCAGGTTTAGTGAATTTGAATGTGGTTTTATAAGGGGACTGCTGGGCCTCGGTAGACAGCTGAATTCCATTCTGGTTATGGATGTTGTTTTATATTCTAGTATAAACCTGCCCGAGAAATGTGCCATTTATGAGCATATTTTGTATTATGTTGTGGATAATTTCATTTCAAATTATTTCCTTTATTACGTCTACACATTTCTTTGGGCTTTCAGTCTGTAATGGACTCACCACTTTGATTATACCCCTCCCCACCCACCACCACTCACTGATGTTGCCTGTAGCCTTTGTCATATATCCATTATTCCAAGAAGCCAGACCCATTTGTAGCCATTCATTTTCTTTTCAAAAAAATAAATGGGAAGTGCTGTGGGGTGTTTATCCCATCCTGGTGGTCTTATGAGAGATTTCACAGCCTATTTTCATAAATATATGACCAAATATTATGCAAATGCTGCTGGAATTCACATAGATAGACACAAAGGAATAATAACACACTGTCCTTAATGAATTACTGTTAAAAAGAGTCCAAGGGCAAATTATGGCTGAGAAGTTTAATAATAAGACACTGTGACTAAATAGACGCTGAATCAAACTGCTTGCAGGCGCACGTTGTAGATTATGTGGGAAAAATGCAATAGTGTGGAAACTTGACTTGTTTAAACGAGAAAAGTGATGAAAAACCCTCACGTTCTTCCCTGAGAACAACGTAGCCTGGAGTCGATGGCTGGATCGATCTGATGCAACCACGCAGCAACCTGACACTTTAAAGTCTTTGGTTTTATCTGGAGTTGATGTTGCACCAAAAATGCTAATGATAACCAGACCTTTGGGCAAGAGAACACAAAATGAGGAACTAAAACAAGCATCCTGCTCTGTTGTCTATTATTCTTTCCTGTTAAAACTATGAATGATAAACTGTAGTTTCCCTGAACTGTGCGGATGATTTCAGAATCTTTGAACTTATTTATTTTTTAATTAAAGCCTGATAACGTCACTGTTTGCCATCTCAAAACTGTGTTTTCAGAGCAGTAGGAAATTGTGTTTTCAGCAAAACAAAGCTCCAAATTCTGATTGCAAACATCCTAATGGCATCCAGACTAAGATAACAACTAGATGATGAACACAGTGAAGCATTTAACAGCCAAACAACCAGATGTTTCACTCTGGATTTTGTGGATCAAAAGGTAAAATGTACATTTCAATTGCCACACAATCAGGGAAACATGAAAGCTAAAGAAAACATATTTCTCTTATCTGTGACTCAAACTGCTCGTAGGATCACATTGTTGATAAAACATTTTTTAAATGCAACAGTGGAGATTTGTAAGCAGTAAAAAGTTCATCAAATGACCTTTATAAGGAGTTCATGTTGTGTCAATAGCTTATTAATAATGTTCCCAAGTGGCTGAAAAAAATGCATAGTTGATTAATATATTGTTTGGTCAATGAAATGTCAAATGAAAATAGTGGCTATCATTTCCAAGACTAAATTAAGTCAACAACAAACCTCAGCAAATGTTTCAGATTCTATGTCATAAATGAAAATATAACACATGCACCCGTCCAGTAGACTGAACCAATATATGTGAAACAGAATAAATGTGTCTTATTCAGTCCCTCAGGGGATAATTCAGATGTGCAGTGTTGCTGTAATTTATTTTTCTATGCATCAACAACATCAACATCAAATTTCATAGCCGGTTTCATCCTTAGGTTTTTTATTTTAAATCATTATAGACTCTTTGAGCCGTGTTGTCTGTACAGCTTTTGTTGCTGAACTTACCATGAGATCAGTAAAGACACCAAAGGGAACATGGGGTGAGGATCACTGACTCGCTTTGGATGAAACACTGCGACCATATGCTTATACCTCTGGTGTCTGAGGCAGGGAAACAGGGTTTAAAGCTTTCTCTGCTGGGAAATCACTCATAAAGCTACATTCCAGTGCAACTATTTATTTGGTGGATGTTACCGTGCCACGGCTTCAACTATCCAATATAAATAAAACCACACATTCCCACTCGCTGACAACTCATCGGCAGTGTTTTGCCTGCTGGCAGTTCACCTCATGCAGTCAGGGAGAGGGCAGTGGCAGCCTGAAGCGAGACACGTGTAGTCTAGATAACTCTACAGTACCATCTGCTGAGTTTGTCAGCCATGTTCTGGTACATATGCACTGTCAGATGGATGTTGGTGTATTTGTCAGGGAGACTTCCTGCTTAACAGGAGGAGGAAACTCTGCATATTTACTGAGGTAACTCAAACTCAAATATATGAGAAGGGACTTTTTTAGTTGTTTGCTTACAGAGCAGCCTTATCTCGATTCCATCACAAATAGCTATGGTGACAACTGAGAGGAGGAGTGTAATCAAATATCTAATGCCCTCTGGTTATCCAAGCCCAGAGGTAACTCTCTGTGGCTGCGAGCAAACAGCCCAGTGTGGAAAATTCCTATTGAAAACAGCAGCAAACCTGAGATGATTGATTGATTCTGAGGAGAGACGGAGCAGATCAATCCATCACGGAGCACTCCTTTGGATTCCATGCTCTGAGACCCTATTTATTTCTGCAGCCCTTTGCTACAAATGGAAGGCGCCGTGGGGGATTACTTGAAGACCGGGGCAGTAGGTGTTTTCAATTGTGTATTTTAAAAGACTGATAAGCATGCAAACACTGACATCCACAACAACTCAGGCTCTTTTTCAATTTGCATTTGTGTGCATTATAATGTCCTCAGTGCAGTTAGTATCACACGTAATGGCCAGTTAGGCTGAAAAATAAAAATAAAAATATATTCATAGGCCGAGGATGCATCAGATAGTAACCTAAGCAACAAGGATGAATGGGAAGACCCACATTTTATTGGACATATAACATTGGGCATGATTTGGGGTTTGACAAACTGCTACTATCAGCCCAATCTATGAAAGAAACAGTGAATAAAAAGCTTTGAAAACTCTACAGAATTCCTCAGCCCTTAAATCATTTACCCTAGGATAACTTACGAATAGTCTTATAGAAAACATATAATTTGAGGAGATTTAAATCACACGGACGACCAGGTGGTTGTGCGACTTGGGGAACAAGGCAAGATGATGGATCCAGCACATTGCTTTAGATTACGTTCCCTTGGATTCTTATGGATGTTCCTTTGACCCACATCACCTACGTTTACATTGCTGCAGACCAAGTACACCCACCGATGCTCTGACGGGATCATTTTGGTGTCTGATACCACGGGACACCGTCATAGGTCCTGTGGATTCCACGCCTCATTGGGTTAGTAATGTTGTGGTTTGTACAACACAGCTGGTTTTATTGTTGTGGCTGATCGGTAAATGTGTGTGTCGGCGAGAAGAGAACATGGAAAGCCATTAGTGGGACATTGGCGGTTGGATGTTCATTCATCATGGCCGTCACAGGCCAGTCAGCGTTGGTCTGGGGGGGGGGTTACATGAGACAGCCTGAGTCCACATGATCAATCACTCACTGCTTCCTGTTTGTGTATCTTGACACTTTTTCTCTTACATGCCGGTTGTTTTTGTTTTTTTACTAAAGGATCCGAAAGGCGGAGGTGGATGAGATCTTTTCAGAAACTAATGTTTTATTTTGTTGCTCCCTGGACGCTTCAAATCCAAATCGATTCACACACCTACGAAAGCATGTAAACTTTGCAAACACCTGATAATGACGGGAGATACAGCAACAGCCATAATGTTTAGAAGAAGTTTTGACCTACCAGATATATGGAAATACTTTCTCATTACTGGGCACAAAAGTCCTGTATCCATTTGGTTCTAAACAGCTGCTCAGGATTCAGAACGTAGATAGAAAAAACTACCAGCGAGGCCCAATTTGCCAGTGCACAAAAAAACCACAATATTCTGACTTCACCTCTGCTGCTGCATTCTAAAGGAAACACAGCACGATATTGCTGGACTCACATTCTGTTTCCCTTTTCTCCTCAACATAACCATACTCACTACATCTGATGTATATGTATCACGACAATTACCCGTTGATAAAATGCCCCCGGGGGGGCCGGTTCAACGGCAACATTTCCTCTTTAATTTCATTTAACCAGTGTATAGTGGACCATGTGCATACATAATTAATGCTGGGATTCCTGAAATGCCATCCGATGTTCATTGTAAATTCCACCGACTATACGAAGTTCAATGTAGTTAACCAGACGAGAAGGATCAGATTTTCAGAGCGGGAGTCTTTTAATACTCCCACAGGAAAACTGGAGTTAAAGGAGAGTAGCAAGCCTCTCATTTCAGCGTGTGAGTCATGGCACAAACAGACAAAGGCATGAAATATTAAAGATGTGGTCAATAAGTCGCCCGGTTATTCCTGTTCACCCTGTCATCAAAGTGAAGCCAATTGATCCAGACGCAGAGATTCACACTAATTACACTGTCCCTGTTACCAACGGTTGCCGGTGTCCAATTATCAATCGCCAGGGCAACGACGATCTTGTTAGCGCTAATGCTACCTGGCACCACAGAGACAGGGTTAGCGAGCCGGTTCGCCTGTGTGATGTTAATGATATCTAGCTGTTTGCTATTCGGGTCACATGGTTAGCACTGCAGATAGAGAGCGCTGGGGAGATGACTCGCTAGGTGAGCGGACTGCAGGTGAGAGGATGGACGACGCCCCAATTGTTGGAGAAAAGAAAAGGAGGCTGAGAGGAAGCGAGATTATAGGTTTACTGAGCTGAACATGACAAAGGTAGAAATAAATGGAGAGTGAGAAATGTCAGGGCCGTCAATCAAAGAGGACTTTTCTGAAAAGATTACCAGTACAATGCATAAGTCACCTTGAAGAGCAGAAAGCAGATAAGTCAAGAAATATCAATTGTGGGTGAACAGAAAGGATCAACTCGATGTTAACAAACTAATGATACTTTAACATTTAAAATCAAGCAGACTTTTATTAAAGTTATGTTATCTGCAGCACTGCCAAAGTTGAACCGATCACATTTCCACTGACGGAGAAAGATGTTTGGGTTCGTTACAGCCGACAATCAGAGACTCTCCTCGCAAGAACAACAGCAGAAAATTCATCTCAGCAAATTGTGCATAACGACATATGTTTTTGTTAATGACTCCTGTCTGTTGGAAGCGGACAAGTAAGCAGAGTCAAGCTGTTACAGACTCTAGAGTCAGTCTGCATAAGATCGGAGAGCCCAACAAAACATGAGCCAAAGCAGAGAGATGTCTGATTCTTGTAACCATGACTACGGTGATTTCTCAATTCTAACCCAGAGGTTTTTGTAATTAGCATGCTGCCCCACAACCTGAACAAAGTTGTACTTAAAAACCAAACCACATGTTTTTGTATCCTTAACAAAGTAGTTATTGTATAAAGTTAGTTGTTATCATGATTAGTCAGGTTGTCTTTGTGCCTGAACCTGACAGAAACTTAACCATAGTGTTAATAGTTGATTTTTTCAGATGACAGGTGTCAGATCAGATGAATTGTACTGTATGTGTCTGTCTGGACCTATAAACTATGTATTTTGTCTTTTAATCGAGAAGAGATCACCCCAATTTGACATATGATGGTAGTGAGGATTATTCAGTCGCAAAACTAATTTAGTTTTGACGACACAGAAAAGAATAATGTTGTTATTTGACCTCCACAGTGTGGTGTGGTTAGTCAACGTGCTGTTTTTCTTGATAACTTATTAGCATAAAGCAACACATTTCAAGCCATGATTTCTTGCACTGCAATGTGAATATTAATAATAATAATATTTAATAAAAACAATTTATCACAAATGTTGACATATCCAATTTAGGAGGTGATACAGCAGATCAGTCGAGGCAGATTCTCTTTCATTAGTACCTCTGCTGTACCTCACCCTCTCTCTTGATGTGAGAGGGCTCATAGATTTTTGTTTCCAATGTTCCCAAAGGTTTAAAAGCTGACTGTCAGAGCAGCTGCTAATAAGACGACCCAGAAAGTGTAGGTAACGATTGCCAGGTAAAAAGATGTCTGGCTGTCTTTAAAGTTCGCTAAATTTGGCATAAAGGTTTTCTAGCAATTATAGCCTCTATTTCACAGTTTCTACTTCCTTTATAAATCAACCGTCTTATTCCACAGGTTTACATGTGACATGCCCTCGCAGTAATGGAGGCCTTCTTGCTTCTGACTCCACCCTGATTTGTTAATACAGAGCTTCAGCTTCTTGTCTATTGCAGGCATCCAAACAAATCCTAAAGTTTTCAGACTGCAGGGCCCAAACAGCTTGAATAGATAAGTAAGTAAACACTGAGATTATCTACAGTCAGAGGGAACTTGCACTAAGACCTTCTTCTGCAGCTGCAGATATAAGATCCTTATTACAGATCCCATCATGTCCTTACTACAAGATGTAAGTGCAGTAAACTAATCCCACTGATTATCACTCACTTCCATTTACTTCACAGTACACGGGGGTGTACATGGGGCTCATTAGACGTGGATTCTTTTCAATCAAGACTTGACTTTGTTCTCTTTGCATTGGACTATTTGTGCCTGTAACGTATTACACATCTTCAAGTCAACCGTCGAGAAGATCGACTCTCAAGTGGTACTGCACACTGAGTGGAGGAAGGAAGAGTGCAACGGATTCTGAAACAGATCACTCAGCGCCCAGCCATGAAATGTTTCTGCAAACAAGAACAGGAGCTGTGTTTGAAGAGAGTTTGGATGAGACGACTGCCACAGAGACGGTTAGAAGAAGACTGTTTACTGAGACGCAGTGTTTAGATCATGAGGCTACGGAAAGCTGACCCTGCTTCACGGAGAATGCATAGCTGTGTTGTGTATGAGACATTGATGTAGCACCCCTGTCCCGACGAGAGCAGTGGGAGATAAAGAAGGTGGGACGACTCAGAAAACAGCCCCGGCTCTCAGGGAAGAGAAATCTCACCAGATAACTGCTGGACCAGTGACTTGTGTCCCGGGCTGTTATGAAGTCATACTCCCCTTGAGCTTTGCCAGTGAAGAATTACATTTATACATGAATGTCCCAGATCATGAATCAGATAGTAAAATAAATTTTCAACAACTTAATGCATGTGGTGTTGATTGAATACATTACAAACATAATTAGATACCAATTAGGAACATTGTCTAATTTATGACAGATTTCAATTTCAAGGGGGAAGCTTCTGATTGACATTTTTCCCGCCCCTTTCTGTGACATCAACCCATGAAAACATGTGATTTCAGTCACAAAATGTCCATGGTGACTGATAGTATAATTCCTGGTGACTAGATTTTGTTGGAACAGCAAATAAAGAGACTGAAGCTCAGGTGTCCCAGATTACCCAAATCTTTACCTTAGTGATCTATGACTCATCATACCATCCACCTGCTTTCCCTGGTCACCGTTTTTATTGGGTTTAAATAGTTTTATATTTTAATTTGAGGACAAATTTGTTTTCCTTTATAGCTGAGATTCAATTACTGACCTTGGAAACAGCAGTTGTGACAAAATCTCACCGAAAACGTTCATTTTCTGGAGCTTTCAGTCATGATATGATGAAATAACTGAAAAACCTAGTTAAGTCTTTTGCTCTGTTATATTCTATATTATTCTACTCTTCAGTTGTTCCTATAATACCTCAGTGATGTCATGTATAATATGATAGGATTGCAGACTGTCGTTTGAAAAAGATCATTTTGTAAAAACTCAGAACTGAATGCTTGAAAACAAACATGTATGCTGTGGATACATCTGTATAAGACTGCTGTGCTACCATGGATACCAGCGCTGTGCAGATATATCTCCTGCTTAGCATGTGAGTACATTATCTACCAAAACAAATATATCACACTGCACAACTGGTTAGTTCCCAGAACGGGCCACATGGACAAAATTAGAGGAAACTATTTCTGATTGG
This sequence comes from Limanda limanda, assembly GCF_963576545.1. Lineage (NCBI taxonomy): Eukaryota > Metazoa > Chordata > Actinopteri > Pleuronectiformes > Pleuronectidae > Limanda > Limanda limanda. The sequence goes on along the minus strand of NC_083646.1, from coordinate 7,155,535 downwards.
ATCTCATCCTCTCTCGCCCCCACACATCCCTCTCTTCTTCCCGCTCTCTCCCTCCATTTTCACCATTACGGTAATCACACAGTTGAACTCCCCCAACCAAAGGACTCACATCTAATGGTGCTTTGTGCCTTTCAGTGTCATAGCACTTGCTTGGCAAGACAGAGGAAGGGGGAGAGAATTGATAGATCAAGGCAGATTAGAGCCAGAGTCAAAATGAATTTCTTCCATTATGAGGTCTGACGAAGAGGGGGGAGGAAGAGTAGACAGAGCCAGAGGCCTCAGCTGGAATCATTTATCTTATCAGTGTTTGGTCTCCATGGGTTGCACTGGACAGCTGATGAATACTTGTCAGAGAAAAACGGTATCAGACTCAGATTGACGTCTGAACTACTATGAGATTTATTGTGCTGTTTAAAGGGAAGTCTCTTGATCGGCTTAACAAGACCAGGTCAAAACTGAAGATGCTAACTGTTGCTAGATGACTTTTAACATCTATCATTTTCATGACATTATTGTTTTTTGTCTAGTGTGAGATAGTTTCTGCCCTTTATCTCTTTGCTCTTACTCTCAGTAGTCAAACATTAGAATATAGCCAATTTTCAAATAAAGCTGATTAGAAATTCTCACTTATAGGGGTTAATCTGCTGGTCAGACCAGCTTAAAATAACACTGGCAAAGGATTCTTTTTTCCAGTATTGGTAGCTTGGTAATACATTTAAAATCTATTTATTTTTAAGTTAAGTGTGTTTTCACAGTTTGCTGAATTAATTACATTTTCTGTCTGTTTGTTAGTTAGACTTACACACAAAAAAATATACTCAACCAATGAAATTGTGGACGAAAGGAAGAACATGTCACATGTTGGAGCAGATTCAATGGGTTGATGGTATAGAAGAGTATGTACTCTGCATCTTTCTACTGTTTAGTGCGGCTATTTTTGGATGCATTATGGCTAATGAGATGACAATCATAATCTAATGATATTTGAGATTTGCCTTCAACAAGGAATATCAATAAACTACCAGAGTGTCAGAAACTAAGCAGCCGATCCACACACCTTTACACACATATTAATCTAATCAGAAATGAATGTGAAACGCACAGTGTCCAGAGATGATTAGAAGGGCTCCAGACTTTGAGCGCTACACACGTCAATCTAATTGCAGGAATCTAATTTGCCGCTCTGGGAGTGCGTGGCGTGTCAGTGCGGGCGCCGATATGACAGCCTCTCAGATGAGATTACACACCACACACAGTGTTATTGAACCCTCGCCTCTCCCATCTCCCAGAAGCCCCTCTGTTGCATTGATCAACACACACACGCCAACACACTATGAGGGGGATCGTACATCTGATGCTCCGTCAACCCACAAAAACTGATTGGACACGACAGCTAAAGCTAGTGGCTCTGATGAGGCAGTTGATAAAGACACTGAGCCGTGGCACCGCAGCAACAAAACGCAGCCGGTCGGGAGGTCAACTTAAATCCAGAAAGTAAACAAACAGAAAAAGTAAAGAATATCCCCAGAATTTAGTAGAAACCTTTCGCCGGATGGGTGAGCAAGGTTTAAGAATGTATTAAACGTTCTGTCTCCGGCTCCACGTGTAACCTTGATAGAAATCTACCTTGCAAGTTTAATCTCCGATTTCCACCGAGGATAAGACAAGGCAACGCTTCCCACCCTGCCTGCCAGACTTTATCTCATCTGAATGGAGCTTTATGGCTCACTAGTTGTGCACTGAAAGATGCGCAGCCCAGCCAATTTAGGAAAGCTATAATAACCTGTTGACAAAGAGCACCCTTCAGCTGGAGAAATTAAACCAGCCATCTTAAAAGAGCAGCCGCTCCGCATCATTTGTGCAGCCCCGCGGGCATTTAGAGGAAGGGGGGGGGGGGGGACCTGGGGTTAGCGAGGTGTGTGTGCTACGTACGTTATACGTGTGTGTGTGTGTGTTCGCTTTTTGTTCATATGAATGTGGTATTTTGTTCATCCAGTTAGCAATTCGTCTAGCGGACAGTTCAACTTTGTCAGGTTATATCAGGCAGCAAAGCAATAATCATAGCTTCTGGCATTTGTGGTTAAACGAAACTGCAGGAACATTAAAAAATGAAGATTTTAATTAAGTGAAAGACATGAACTATGCCACATTTTTTAATCAATCGGGGGAAAAAAATCCATTTAGAGACCACTTGAAAGGTAGTGCATTTTGAAAGGTGCCGCAGCAATTTCACACTCAATTACGGCGCGGATGCAAACTTTCCAAGAATATTTCCTGGAGGAATGTGATTTAGACAAGTTGAAACGCTTGTCCTCTTCACTCAATATCAATTTCCATTTCACTGGTCTGCCCTTCCTCCTGTTATTTTCCAGTGTCACCCTTCTTCAGTTTCCAGAGGCTGTCAGCCCCATGCACAACCCCAACGCCGACTCTGAAGTGGGGCCTAGACTATACGTGCTTGAGTTTTCCCAACCCTCGCGGCAGGATACCACAACAGAGGAAATTTATTTCATGCATTTTTACTTATTCATTTCGTCACCTGCTCCCTCTCTCCTAACCACCACCAGAGGCAGCGTGGAAAACCTGAGCCCCACCTTCATGCTGATAAAACAGGAGATTGTTTTCTTCTCTGCAGGCCTAGAAACAACAGCATGCACACAAAAAGTGTGAAGGTAAAAGTGCATGTGCGCAGGAGCTTTAAAGACACTGCAGGCAGCAGAGGTCAACCTGTGCAGCTGTTAAGTCTTTGCTCCGCACCCAGAGCCAAATGGCTCGAGCCATGATGTTCACTGCAGGAACCAAATGATCTCTGCTCTGTGGGATGCCGGTGTGTGAAGGAGCAAGACAACAAGCTATTGTCTGTTAGGGATCCAGAAAGAAAATAGTCTGAAATGTACACAGGACCGTCTGTTTCCATGCAACACGTAAGGCAATGAGCATAGAGACAAAGAAAGGGGGTGTGAGGCAGAATTCAAGCAGTGGATTGTCACAGAGAGTCCCGGGAGTCTGATGAGTCACAGTGGATCCAGAATTATGAATGAGAAGACGAGTGGTTGCCTCGGCACTTAGAGGAGGAGTTAGTGTGAGACTCTTCGGCTTAGTGAAATATTAAGGCTGAGAGTGTTGACAGGCTGTAATAAGGAAGAGAAAAAAAAAAAAAAAAAGCACTGGGTATAAATAGTCCTCAAAACAAGTGAATGAAACAAAATCTGCTTCCATGAGCTTAAAAGCTTGGCATGGAACGCGTGTGATTAAAACTGCCAAACTCTGATTACTACACACCGAGCGACATGTCTCCCTTTGCAGAGACGTCATCACCAGAGTGACTCCGGGTCCACGTCGATCAGTGAGCACAGATTACATAAACACCGAGGGGACACGGACCAACGCAGTGGAGCAACACAACGGAAGGGTGGAGGGCGGTACGTTTGACCTTGGACCCTTGTATCCATCAGCCGGCGATTGAATCATTACAGTAGAATAGAGTGAAATCCTCGATAATCCTCCTGCTTCATCATACCAGTCTTTTTCATCATTCTGGTTATAATCCCTGCGCAGAGGCTTGATGATGTGTTCATGCCCACTGAGGGACACTTGAAATAATCCGAGAAGGGAAGAGCAGAAATTTGGTGGCGAGGATAATAAAAAAAGATGGATTCCACTTTGAGGTCCACCTGTCTTCTGTTATGAGTTGATGGTGATAGTTTGGATTGAGAGGATAAAGTAGGAAATCATGTCAACGCCTAAGATATGAGATGAGCTCTGCTTCCTTGACTGGCTTTTCTAAACTCTGCTTTTCTCTTGTATCTTTCCTCGATGCAGAAGCAATTGATTCTTATAAACCCACTTGTGATCTCAACACTGCAACACCCCTTACTCAGCCTGATGCCTCTGAGCCCAGTTTGCATGCGCTGTGATCTCCAGGCACTTGCAGCCAGGACCAAACCTGCTCCGACAGCAGGTTCGCCCCCCCGCCCACCCCCAGAGTGAGTTATCAGAGGCCCGCTGTCAAGTGCCTCATCTGCCTGCGACCAAACAGCTCCAGCATGCAATCACAGTTAGGGTGATTTATTTCCCTCCTTATTGTGATCTCTGAATTTTAATTAGATCATTGGAGGAATACTTTAAGATATTTATGTTTTATTCTGATCTGTGAAATTAATGAAATGACTCATTATTTACGATGTGAATTATCATATTCACTGGTGCATCTTTTCCAGTAGCTCTCGACCTCTTTTACGGCACAATTCAAGATCATTTCATTTTTCTCAAGTACACTATATGCACTGTATATCCCTAGGGTGTTAATTTTGACTGGTTTCATAAAAGATTGAATAAAAAATATACATATGTTTTCTCCACTGGGCATAAAGGTTTGATGTTGACTGACAGTAATGGTGCTGGTAATTTATTACAGGTGACTCCTGCAATATCTTTGTGCGTAGGCGCAATCAATAGTTCATAATATCCTTTCCAAGGATAAGGCCACACAGGCCCTTAGCAACCTGGAGCTTTTTCCTGTGTCTTAATAGAAACCTAGTGTCATATAACAAGAAAGACAAGACTAGAGACAGAGAAATTGCGGGATGAAGACATTTATAACATATATATATATATCTTTAAAACTAGATGAACAGTATTGAGTGTGCGGCAGCAGCCGATGACTCAGCCCGGATGGAAATGAGAAGAAACGTCTGGTGGGAACCAGCTCCAACATCAGGAAGTACACACGTGAGGAGAATAACTTCACCCAATAACAGGCTCTTCTCAAAGGGGACATTCATTCTCATATCACCAAGAGCCTTTGATTGGATTTATATTTAACTTTTAACAGTTGCTATGTTCAATTTCAACTTTCAATTTGCCTTAGACATATAAAAAATACTCACTAAGGCTCAGCCTCGACAATCTTTGGGAGGAATCTCAAAAAAATGTCATTATTTCTTTGAAAACCTAAAAAACAACCTCTCTTTTACGTAATTGGTGAGAATCCTAATGTAACTTTAATAAGAAATGTATTAAAATAAGATGCGGTCATACATATGGATAAATGTATGACTTTGGATTCATATGTTTGCTTGTGAAGATTTAACAATGTAGCCCATCAATTTCTGAGAATACACCACAGTAGATTTGAAAGAGCAAACTCCACTTACACTGTTCAATAAACAAGCTGCACCACAGCCCAGACCATTTAAGACTCAGGCCAATAGCCTCTGCAGATATTTTACAACGAGAGTTATACATGCTTTATTGTTTCATAGCATCTTTACTCAAGCGAGTTTATTTATCTAAATGTATTATCTAATCTTTATGATTCTGTAATATATCCAGTCTACTGATAATGCAGTTTGAGTAAACCTTCTCCCATCCTTCACTTGTGCTGTATATTTAAAGAATGATAAAAAAACAAACACCTTTGCTGATATGTGGCCTCATCGGCTCAAATCAAAATCGACTCGGGTCGGGATGTGCTCTCCAGAAAGGGGGATAGGTCAGATCCTGATTTTTCCCCCACCAGTCGCTATGGAGACAGATGAGTTCTACCGATGATGGAGCCCATGGGAAACAGTATAGGATGAAATGCGAGAGTGGGTGGTGGATGGTGGCAACTCTTCACTCTTTGTCTCTAATGTGACAGGGGGTGATAGGCACCGTGTGCGTAGCCCTTTGTTTAACCCCGATGATGAGGGACGTTACCACTTCCTCTCCAGCCTCCTGCAACATCCTCAGTGCTGCGTTCAAGACCAGGCGCAGGGCCCGCTGTGAGGTAATTGCGAATGAGTGGAAAAAAGCTTTCCGCTCTGTCTAATATGTGGGCGGAGGAGAGAGCAGGCAATTGTTAGCGGAAGTGTTTGCCAGCTGAATGCTTTTAATAAAACTGTTCTTTAGATAATACGAGGAGGAGGAGTTTGCCAATGAAAGGGGCGCTCAAGGTTGAGTCTCACTTAGTCCTGTGTCTGTGTACATGCATGTGTGTGCGATGGGTTTGTTGTGAGTTCCCTGTAAGGAGTGTTGTCTTTGTGTACGTGCTGCATTAGCAGATATCTTCAGAAGCTTTCTTTACTGTAAAAGATGATAAAAATAATAATGAGGACGGTGGAAACTGGTGAAAATCCCTCATCAGTTTCTCGAGTACCAGCTGCCGTGTGAAAGAACAGCCAGAGATGACTAAATAATAAATATACAGGGCTTTATCATTAAGGCCATTGATCCGAGCTAAATCAAGTTTTCAAGCCCCCCCTCCCTCCTCCCTTCTCCTCTGTTCCCCGCCATGTAAGAGCCCATGGCAGAGCTTTACATCATCTGAAGAGCCCTGGGGATTTTCTAATAAACGCTACTGGTTTTAAATGGTCCCCGGGCACACGATGAGAGAAGAGGTGAGGGGTTCAGCCTGAACTGCTGGAAGTGGCTCATTTTGCATTCCAGGACAGCTCTCAGCAAAAACCAGTGACCTGATGCTCTTTAATTGCACCTCTCGGGATGAGGAGGGAAAAGGAAAGAGGGAAAAAAATGAGGGCAAAGTGGGGGATGGCACAAAATTAAAAAAAGCAACGGGTTATATAATCATAAGATTAAGGCAGTCGTCTCGCTTGTGGCAGAAGGGAAGAGAGCAAAATGTGGATTGCCGCCTGTGGCCAATCCCCTTCACAGCCACCCAGACGTCTATTGTTGATGAAAAACCTCTGGAGGGAGGGAAGGAGGGGCAGATGTGACACCCAGTGTAATGTTCTCTCTATTTTTTTAATTACAAACACAAGCATCTGTCGGACTGTGGTTTTGGCTTGGCATTCAATGTGCCGTGCACTTCAGTTACTGACCCACATGTGTAGGCACGAGAGTAATGACGTGCACAGAGGGATGAGCATCTCTTTAATCCTGCGTTTAGGCTCCGGGGCCGCACGGCTTCTCGCTCCAGAGAAACTGAAGAAAGTGATACAGCAAGCAAGAGCTCTAATAAGAAGTGAGCGCACATCTTCTGTTGTAGCCTTTTCTGTGACACTCACAAGCTGTTTTTCAAAGGTCCTGTTAAGTTCTGACATTTTTCCCGAAAAGGGTCTGTATAGGAGAAAGCACATGTCCGAGTCAGGTGCTGCAGAACTTTTCTTGCTTTGGACACTTTAAGGAGTTCATGCCTGGAAAGAGCTTTAATGACCTTTCCAGTCTCTATGCTAACTTAAGTTAATGGGTGCTACCTTCGTATTTACAGACATGGGCTAATCTTCTCATTTGATTCCTGGAAAGAAAGATAATCAGCTTATTTATAAAACTACAAAACCGAGGGAAGGGACCTAGAACATAATAGAAAAGAAAAGTTATCAAGTCCAACCCGAACCAAACAGACATTCTGAACATAACCCAAATCTCGAATACTATTTTTACATTTTTGTCGAGTTTATTTTACTTTCATTGTCTATGTTTTATGACATTTAAATAATTTAGGATATCAAACCACTTCCCTTTTTTCTTTCTGTATTTAACTAGAGAATCATGTGTGGGGCTGTTGGGCCCTTGTAGAGAAACAGTGTGTGCTCTACTTGTTCATTCTGAAAACATGTCTCAAATTATTACCCAAGTTGCAGCATTTCAGAGAGGTTAGAAGCACCAAGCCAACAAGGTGTCCATGGTGACTCACATCCCTGAAAGAGGGACCTTGTTTAGCCTGTCACCTTGTTTCTCTGAAGAGCATTGACACAACAAAGGAGGGATTTGATTTGTGTGTCTTGGTGAGGAGCTGTTTTGTGTCACCTCTTCTGAAATATTCATGCTATTACTCTATGCGAGGTTAGCACATGAGGAGAATTCATCTCCCTCTCACATCTCGCTGTAGCCAAAAGGGCACAGAGAAAAACTTTAAAGGTTTCAACGCCTCGAAATTGGTTGACAGAGTTGACGTAAGAGACCCATTCTGGAGCTGTTTCCCAGACTGGTGACAAAGGAGAAAGAAGAGTAATGCATCCTGGAGACTGACCAAGAGCGATAAACCCTCCTTCTTCACAATGGAGTTTTACTGAATCGGCTTTCCGTTCAGATTAGAGACAAACAGCCTCGCTTCTAGCTCTGTGATGACAAAAGATTAAAACCATAAACAATTTGTCCGGCCTCATTCCCTTCCAGTTACATGGTGGTGAATCGTATATTCAGTGAAGAGGAAATGGACAGAAACACATCACCAAGTGGCAATAACATAGTTTAATTAAAGGAAAGCAGAATTATACTGAACTCTTTTCAAGACTGGCACTGCTTAAATTAATTTGCTGGCCTGGAGGAGAGGTTTTTAATTCAGGATTAGCATCTTCTGTTGGAGAATCGTAGATGTGTAGTACTTTAACGTACCATAAATAACCTTTTAAGAATAATGCCCGGTGTGTGTTAAACATCATTTAAATTCAAGGCTGAGGGCGTCATGCTGTCGTGCTCTGAGATAAGCTGGGGAAACAGAACCATCACCACTGATACTTCTAGTTAATGCTCTCCACCATAAAAGTAGGTCACGCGAGCTCTGGGAGCCAAACATTGAAAATGATTCACTGCACTGAGGGCTTAGGTTTGCAAGTCTTACGGTTGAACTAGAGTCCCAAAACGCCTTTGCATCATTTTCCCACACTCATTTTAAATCTGCTCATATCTACATATGTGAGTTAAGTCTTTTTTTTCAAAAGCCTGAAATCATTAAAAGCTCTCGACATCATCACCTCTTCCTTTTCTACGAGCTATGAAGGGAACCTATCCTCACCCTGTCACACCTCGCTGCCCTTCATCTGCCTCCATATGATGCATGAGGGCAAAAAGCCACCGCTCTTGATCTCGCTGACACAAAAGGATTTTTTAGTAGAGGCAAAAAAAAAAAGAGTAAACAAAAGAGAGAGTAGGAATTAATCTGGGTACAGCGATGACAGCTTGAAAGAAAAACAAAAAAAGGTAAGAAACAGAAGATACAGCATAACGCCAGTAAGTTCTGCAGCTCTGTAAGAAGTGAGGTGTTCTCCTCCAGACATTTATTCTTGAAGTGGCTTTAATCTGTATTTTTTAACAGTGAAAGAGGTCACTAATCATTATAACCTAAAGAGAAGAATCCTCTGAATTTGCGGCTCAACTCAGTTAAACATGTATTGTAAGTTTCAGCTCAATGTCCACTCCCTGGTGGCCAGATGCAGGAACAGTCACAAAACCAAACTCCTCCATATTAATGGATGGGACACGGGCCAGATTAAAAACGAATAGTTCAGGTTGAATACGTGTTTCTTTGATTTTAGGTTGTTGTTATATCACTGATGTATGTTCAAGTGCTCTTTTTTCTGATGAGTTTGGTTTTGATCAGTTATTTGATGCTTTTACAACAGAGTGAGAAGTCATGATTGACAGCTGCAACTGAGTCATGATTGGTCGAACCCATGTAAAGGCGGGACTTTGACACTCCAGCTCCACACTATGATAATTCTGCCCAGATTCTGTCTCCAAATGAGCTCAGAAGCTCAAGATGGCAGCGCCTATATTCATGATGGAAGTGAAGATGCATCATCCTCATTATAAATGCTTTTTTTTCCTTCTTAGAGATTTATTATTGCAGAGAGTTGGCAGCAGTTATTTACACATAAACAAGTGAAATAATAAATACTAAACTATGCAAAGAAAAAATCCACTTGGGTCACAGATGATCCAACTCTCGAGCTTGAAAATCAATATATTGATGAAGTTTATAATGAGCACTTAAACAAACATATTCACAAATTCATAATTATATTAACATTCTGCAAATTGGGTTAACCACATACTTTTGCATATTAATCATTAGAAGGATTGACTTCTCCTACAAGGTCAAGTTATCATTAATGAATAGAATTGAGCTTCAATTAGCCTTTTCATTTAAACTCTTAACTCATATTATTAATGCTTAGAGGTGCTGAGAATACAGAATATAGTGACAACTGCTCCTCTGTGGCACCGAGTTCATGCATTTCTATAAAATTTGGCTCTAATGAGATGAAGCAAATGTATTAATCAGTCCTGTTAAACTAGAAGTTGACCTGCTCTCATCCTCTTGCCCTTCTTTATTTCACAATCATCCAGGAGATTTAATATTTGACAAGAAGTTATCTCGTCAAAGGGAAACAGAAGGTAAAGCTATATCAGAAAAAAAGCTCCTGTCACATTTGATTGAAATTTGACCCATCAGAAACCCAAGAATTGAAGGGTTAAACTATTTTAACATAAACATAATGCTTATATATTCCTCACAAATCTAAAAATATTTGAAAATATACTTTTCTAGTTAATTGCTCTTATTGTAGCCATTTTACAAGAAGTCAGAATTGCTGAAAGTGCAGCAAATAGCCCGGTTTTCTCTTTATAATTGCCCAGAGCAAAATAAACTTTTAATAGGCTCTAAAGACACCGCTTTTAAAATGACAAAGGGGGAAATGTAAGACAGAGTGTATCAAATATGGTTGAGAGGAAAAGAGTAAAGAGTAAAGTGGGAGCTGCGTTCAGCCTTGAGGGTCATGACAAAGAAGAGAGGAGAGGGATTACAGTAAAAATAGAAAGGAATGGGGGGTTGAGGGAAAGACTCAAAGGAAGATTACAGTCGAGTGAAAATGTGCCAGAGAAGCTGTTTGAGGAGGAAAGCTCCGCGCCTCTTCCTCTCCACGGTTCGGTTTGTGTTGCTTTGTGTTGCTTTGTGTAGCGGAGCAGTGAGGATGCTCTGCTGGCTCTCGGTTTATTGACGAGTTCCTGACGACAACGCTAACCGTCGATCCAATCACGACGCATCTCTGTTTATTCTGGGGATTAAATTAAAGAACACAGCATCCAATTTCATACCTGGCTTCCCTGCACCACTCTTCACACTGTGACATTTACTCTCTAGCATGATGCCATTTCTCTCTCGCGCCCCCTGACTCCCCCCCCCGCTCGCTGGGAAACAAACAAGGAGGGATGGGAGCAGGAAAAATGGATGCCTGATTTATAATGAGTGGTTATATATTGGCTGATGGGATTAACCGTAGGGTTGAGGGGAAGTTGTTCCCCTTCCCCCACACGCTGCCGTGCTGCCAAAGACAAATAGCCCGCTCTGTTGTGGCTCTTTATTGTTTGCCTATCACTCAGATCTGAATTATGGGATCGTGTTTTGTGGAGATCTGCACAACACAGATAAACGTGGCAAGAAGGCGAAGACTGAACTATTCAGTGGGAGAAAGCTGTGTCCCCTTAAAAGCAGAAATAGTTTAAAAAAGTGAGATATTTGCTTCAGGAAAACCACAACACTATATTTAAAATGGATTCATAACAAATACAAACACACAATTTTTTAGCTGTACTGTAGCTGAGCACACACTGAGGAACCACATCTATCTGATTCCTGGCATTATATTTGAGAGAACTCTGGCACACCACCGACTAATATTGCTGCTTTTAAATAATTTCCTCTAATGTGAAAGGTTTGCGAGCGCTGCTGATCCCACTGAGAGTTAATGCACCAGTTTGCATCTCACTGCACAGTTGAAATGCTTCCCACCATTTAGTTTTTACTCATGTTTTTTGAGGTTGAATAACTTTATTTCTCACGTTCATCTCTCCACATGAAACTATAGCCAGCAATTGCTTACATTTAAAGGTGACTATACTCTATAGATTCCATAAGTACAGCCCAACCTATATGGGGTTTTATACAAATGTTAAGGGGTAAGAAATGTTCAATTCAAATATTGGCTGGTTAATATATTTAAAATATATATTTTTTTTAATTGTCAATGATTCCTTAGCTGTTGTTATCTAAGGCTATATACCATATACTATACTATGATAAATATAAAGAAAACACAAATAGAACCAAATATATAGAACTTGAATTAAGAGAATAAACTATTTTTGGGGGGGAAATGCAGTGTTATTCTTAAGAATGAATGATAGTGGCAAAGATAAATGTGGATTCTGATGAGTCTGTGTTTACCAATATAGGTTTGGGCTCTGTTTATTAATAATAGCCAAAAGTAGAAGACAGCCCATATAAATGAGTTGCTGATAAAAGGCAAAGTGTGATGTAGCCATGAAAGGAACAAAATACAAAATCTGGGCTCTTATCTCTATAAATAATCAATTTAATTGGTTTTAATAGAATTAAAAACCTTGACACAAATCTTACTCTACACCATATGTGTCTAACCTCTTCATTATATATAAATTCACCTTACAGGGACCAACCAGAGCTGAAACACAAGCAGTTGGTACTGGATCACTAAGTAATAAACAGGGATTGTTGCTAATATGCAGCCATAACAATTTTACGAGTTGATATCAAGGCTCATTGCTGCGAGTCTGTTTCGGAGGCTTTCTGCCCTCCAGCAGACTGAAAATGCTTAATGCAGCTTTAACCCAAACAAATCACTGCAACTGTCTCCATCGAGTTGAGGAACGATCGAGGCTGCTCCATCATTCCTCAAGTTTTAATACTGACAACAGTACAGTCCATTAGCTTCTTATGTCCCCGGCTGTTATTCCCTCCTAATGACACCTTACATCACAAGTGGTGCAAGTAGAAAGTGTCGTGATAAGTCATCTTTAGATATTACCTGAGGTAAAACTAACAGATTGCCGTTACCTACTGCATATTAAATAACCATTCAGCAGAGAAGACTTTCTGAAACAAAATATCAACAGTGTTTTTCTCTTTCATGATTTAAAACAAGACAAAATGTGTGTTTGATTTATGTAACATCCTCACTCCTCTGATTCCCTTAACTCAAACTCATTAACAGCTTGCTTCAAACCCTCATTTTTTTATTTTATTTCTATCACCAGGATCTCTGAAGTAAAGTATTAGATATATGGCAGCAGACTATACAACTTTTTAAATAGTAGCTTCAAAGTTAGTTTGTTGGTTAACTGACTTGTATGAGGGAGAATATTGCTGCTCTCTGTCGCACTCCTCCACCTGAATATCTGCAGCTTGAACTTTCAGAATCAGGTCAGGAAACTTTTGCAATAAGAAAAATCCCACACAGAGTTTGGTTCGTTTGAAGAGCAGCAGCAGTTCTGGTTTAAGAAGCAGAGGATTATGGGTAATGCCCAGGACTCAGTTGTGATTAAGTTAATTGCGTGGGACTACTGCAGAGGGCGCTGCTGCTCAGTAAAAGTTACAGCGTGTTGCTTTAAGATATGACACAAATGGGAAATGCAAAAAACAAAACTCCCTCATCAAATGTTTAATTTTCTCAGAGAAATGATCAGACTTTTAAATATCTGTTCCAAATTGGAAATTGGGATTATTTTGGTAGTTTTATCAGAAAATAATCCTGCTCGCCTTCACATGACATACAGAAGGCAAAAAGTAAAAGGACTCATGTTGGCTAAAACCTCTGCAGCCTCGGGGGAATGACAGGAGCAAAGAGAACACAAACTATTTCAAGGCAGCTAGCATCGTCGCCTTAATAATCCCAAATCCCTGTAGATGTGTCGGAGGGACACCTCGGGTGTGGGAGACAGCAGCGAGTCGGATGGTACCATCCAATTCTTATTAAGAGCGGATCCACCTTTTATTAAGGGGCTTTATTGTGGTATTTCCCTCTGGCTCGGCAGTGTGAAGTGACTGATACGCTCCGCTGCAGAGGACCCGAGGACCCCTCAGGATCTGGCTCCACTTAGAGGCTGGTGGAAAGTGTGACACGCCTGGCAGGTAGCGAGGTTTCACATGCTGAGTGAAAGGTAAGAGCGTTACGGTGACAAAAGCTCACTGAGGCGCAAACAGGTGCAACGTGATACCTTTCACATGACGGTTCGAAACAGACAAAGAAGATCAGAGCTGCACTCCATCACGGTTTGTTTGGAGTCTGTCGGTACAGGAAAGATGATTTTAAATGTGTTTTTGTCTTCTAGTTATTTTCTCCTTTCAACGGCGAAGACGTTCAGTATCAGACCTGAAAAGAAAATCTACTTGTTCAAAAACAAAGCTGTAGAAAATAAGGATTATCTTTTTACCAACTTTGAATTAATCAATTGATCATTGAGTGCGTAAAACAGAAGAAGAAGAAGAAAAATGGTAATCACAATTTCCCAGATACAGCGATGACATCTCACAATGTTTTTTTTTCTTGTCTGAGCCACAGTCTGAAACACTAAAGATGAGCAGTTAATGAAAAACACTACAGCCGACTTTCTGCTTATTGAAAAGCTTAAACTGTGATGACTTTAATATCACAATAGTTGTGTGAATTAAGGCAACAGAGCCAAACGTGGGAGAAACAAGTTCCACACAGACCCAATTTATACAACACTGTCAGTAAGAAAGACACAAAATGCAGCTGACTGACTGTGTCCGTCACACTGTTGCTCTTCTCTGGATGAAAACAGCGATTTTATGCACAATCATCTGAAATATCTAATTATGTCTACAAACATAAGGTTGATATTGCCTCAGTGATTTCTTTATTGCAAGCAGATTCTTAAAGAGCAGTCTGCATGGTTTGTTTTTCCTCACTTGGCTTGATTAGTTTCCTTGTGATGTATTGACTGTAACTTAAAGCACTCTACAAATTGTTGCTTTTGAGCTATAACAAACTCTTGTATCCTTTTCCAAAATACCAATGAAAACAACTTGCTCTCATTCACCTTGAGGGAGGACGCGTCGCTATTTTCAGCCTCACTTTACAAACTCTCAAATATTTACTCCTGCGCCTTAAATACACTTTTTCCCTGTTGGTGGCCAACGTGCAGAAAAAGCTTCAGAGCCTGTCAGAGCTTGTTGAAAACGGTTGTGTGAGGACATTCCAGTCAAACTAAGAAACTGCTGATTCTGTTTAGTTCAGATGAGGTCTTATAATAAAGGAAATTAATTGTGCAGTCCAAAATTCCATATTGTTAAATCCCTAGTTTTCAAGCTGACAGCATATTTATGTTAAGAGAAATTGTTATCGTTAAAATTCATGAAATCAGCAGCTTCTTCCACTTCACATCATTGAGATATCTTCCCATAAATAATAAGTCTTGGTCCAGTTTTGTGCATGAAACCTTCCAGAGAGAAACAGAAGACCACTGGATGACCTATGCCCCCGGGACCCTCAATCAAAATACCGACACTCACCAAACATGTTGCCAATATGGCCGTTTTTCGTCAGAGGCCGCAGCTCGTTCTTGCCCCAGGCGTAGAGCTTGTAGTTGTCCCAGGCAAACTTCATCATCTGCAACACAAACAGAGGAGAGGAACAGCGGTCAGTCGAGTGACAGGCCGATCCCAGATGTAATTACATTGCTGTAGCTCGAGGCGAAGGCAATGAGAGCTTATTGATCAGAACAGGATTAAGGACAAACATGCAATTATCACACATAAACAATAAGATTGACATTTCCCCTGCAGCTACTCCTCCTCCTAAATTAAAGATCGAATGATGCGTCCGCAGATGAAAAGCAACTCTCGCAGATAAAACCACATCCAAGAGTAGAAAGTTTTTAGTTTTTTTTAATTGATGCTCTCTTCTCCTCCCCCGATCATGAAAATAGTGATCTATTCAATTTGCAAAGAAGAAGGCAACTGTTTTTGATGCAGTGAAAAGAAAGTGATGGAGCGAGACAAGCAAGTGAGGGATGAAGAAAAGCTAAGAAGCCCAGAGTTGAGTGACACATCCTAATAGAAACACGGTTACAATTAACTATGCAGCGTGTCAGGGAAAGTTTGCTGTTATCTTTTAAATATGTGCATGAATATCTTAACAGAGAATATAATACTGTAGTTTTTTTCCCTACAACTATTAGTCATATAAATCCTTGAGTGCAGAGTTCACTATCAAGAAAAAGATGCATTTCTTTAGAGAGCACTTTGGAAAAATGTCTCCAGTTGAAAGTGAAAACTAACAATAAATATCATTAAAATATTATTGCAGTATACTTTCTTTAACTTGACAAATAGTTGTTGAACACACAAACGTTGATACATCTTATTCTTTCAAAATACAAAAATATATTGTACTGAAATAGAGCGCTAGTGAGATATTCTGCTCTTCCACTCTTTTTCTTGAGGACATATTCTCTATCGGGACCTATTTTACTGAATACTACTGCTCTAGTGAACGTAATATTATTGCCTCGAAGAGCAGACTTTAGGTTTTTCAGTCAGAAAGCAGTGTACTATTACAGCTAATATTAGCTCATAAGCTCCTAAAGGTAAGAAGATTACATTATGTGCCGATTACCAGCAGGGACAGATGGGATGGTTTTGTTTTCCCAGTGTGAGGGGTGTGTGTGTGTGTGTGTGTGTTTGTATTTGTATGTGTGTACAAATGAACAATGAATTGAAATAAACTTTTAAAAACTAATACAGTGGTGAGTACACGTGTGTATTTGAATCAAGTTCTGAAGGCAAAGACAAGGTCATTAAATCCTTTTGTCTTCAGCAAAATAAAACAAAGAAAGAAAAGCCGATTCCCTCGGTACAATCTGCCGTAAGATGGACAGAGAGACCCGAATTAGATTTCCCCCTCCCCGGGTTTCACGGTAACACGATGTCATCTCTATTATTGCTACAAGAGACTGCTCGCTCTCCAGAGGTAGGCTCAGATAAGCCTGTGAGAAAAAAAGAAAAACACAACACGAATCCGATTACCTGGGACGAGGCCTCAAGCTGAAAATCTCCTCACCCTAAGAAGCTCATTACAGACACCTCAAATAGTACAAAGCCGGAGCCCTTTCTCACACTAGGACAGCCCTAGTTTCCATAAAAAGACTAAATGCACTTCAAGTCGCTAAACCCACGACTACAGGTCAGAGAGAGCAGCTGTGATTACAGTGAATTACGTGCCATTAAATCATTTTGAAGCTACTATGCCAGTTTAATGTGTGATTTTGCATTTGCTGTGCACCACACAAAAAAGCATTATGTACGGAAAAACAATTGTAGATCTGAAGATAAAACACAATCTGCATAAGCGCCACCTTTGTTGTTTTCTTTTGTAGTTTTGTCTTTAACGAGAGTATGGCGGCGAATCTGAGAAAACGCAGTAAACAGCTTTCTAACAGCGTTTTTCCCCCATTAACACAAACAAATATTAATCTTGTTTACTGAATTAATGTAAAAAACAAGCACAAAATACGATTGAAGGGCATAGCATCAAAGAATCTTGAGATGGAAATGTGTTCACAAAGGGTAATTATTTCTCTCTGAAAGAACGGAGAGAACAAAAGTATCCAGTGCCAGTCTGGCTGCGTCCTGACTGAACGTTCTGTCTGGCAGGATGAAAACCTGAGAACGTCTTCGGTCTTATTTGAAACTTCCTCCATCTTTTATTATGTCTCACTCCCCCCAGCTGCTTTGAACGAAAAAGAATAAAACTAATAGGGAAAAGTGTTGGCATAAAACTTGGGATTGGGTAAATCTTAGAACTCTATGTCCCTCTCAGTTTCTTTTGAATAAAGTTACAAACCGAAAAACCGTTCTATGCAAACCAAGCAAAAGAAATATCAAACGTTATGATGAAACCTGCGAGTGAACCGAGACTTTGAGATCATCATCAGAGAGAGAAATGGCAGCATTAATCAGCTTTGATCTGATGCTAAAACATGCTAACAGATGAACTTATTGCCATTGGAACTGAAACTAATGATTAAATCCTCCTTAGAGTAATGTTTTGTTAGTCTTTGTTTAATCTATAAAGTTTCACCAAAAATCTTGAAGGACTGTAGGCACTAAAAACTTAATCGTCACCAGTTAGTTTTATACTCCCATGTAAAAATGGAGACTCCAGCAAACTCGCACTCCATGGAAACATCTGTTACAGCTGTTTTCCATGACACATTGAGGAAGTTTTCATTCCAGTGGAGGGAAACAAATATCTGGCATTGTGTTTTCACATCCCTGCTGGTGTGAGAGCTGCGGAGGGTCAAAGTGTGGGAGGAGTGAGGTCACATAGCCGTAGGATTGCTGGTATACCGACCCATCACCACCACAACACACACACACACACACACACACACACACACACACACACACATACACACAAACACACACAGCGCTAATCAATAGCTGTAGCTGAGCACACCACTGCTATAGCTGCTTCTCCAATAGAACAAATGGGTGAATGACTCGTTTACAAGGAACAAAAACTGCCGACATGATCTGACAGGACACCGACTGTTCTGTGGTTGAAATAATTGACTGGTTGTTGGGAGGAGGAGATCGATTAACTGAACACAGAGCCAGTGATTAAAATGAATCAGTATTGACCAGACAAACAATATTCAATACTAAGACTGTAGGTTAAAAGCTCACGCACTGCTGGTCGTTCAACACCAGCAGCCAGGTCATTTAAGTGACGCACACTGTTGTGTTCGGGCAACACCAAAACAAAGGCATAGAAATATTTAGCGATACTTTATCTGGGAATCTTCCATTGCTTCCCTGTAAGGTTGTAAAATATCACAAGGACACGTCTCTGTGAACCAGCATGGGC
This sequence comes from Limanda limanda, assembly GCF_963576545.1. Taxonomy (NCBI): domain Eukaryota; kingdom Metazoa; phylum Chordata; class Actinopteri; order Pleuronectiformes; family Pleuronectidae; genus Limanda; species Limanda limanda. The sequence goes on along the minus strand of NC_083646.1, from coordinate 7,137,101 downwards.
CCTGAAGTGGCCAGCAGGGTTTCCTGTTCAGAGCCATAGTTTGACTCTCGAGGCAGAAAACTCAAAGTCACAGCAGGAAACACGACCTTTATCGAACGCTTCATCAATAATAATGTGGCTGAAATCACAAAGTGTAGCATGAGAAGCAAACTTTGGCTGTGTAATATGAACCCGTTCCGTTAGACTGAATATGTGCATGTGCCTCTTGGTGCACTCCAAGGACAAAGGCATTTCTTTGTGATGGATCGGTGTGTTTTCAAAACTCAAGGCTCCCATCAACCACTCTTTGTGTTGGAAGCACATCTGCTACCTGCTATTAGCACAAACTGAAACTCTCCAAAGGTGCTTCGGCACAGATTGCCAATGGTTGTGAGAGGGGCTGTTATGTAAATGTGTGAAAAGCCTTGAAAGGACAGGTGGGAGAAGGGGATTGTTGGTAGTGACAGCTGCAGTATCTCAAGGTGGAAGTCGGTCCGTCACTTTTTGACGGTCAACTACCGGAGTCGTGCCGCAACGATTCTGACACAGAGACTGAAGAATGAAACTGCAGTAACGCAACCACCACCAGTGCAGATGCAGCCTCCTGAGCCGTTGTGACTTTGCTAATGTAAAATCAGTTAAACATCATTACACAATTAACACTTTAACACATGTAAATGAGAATTGTTATTCGATTTCGAAGTGTCTAGTTTGAATGATTATGGCAGATTTATATTCAGTTTTGAATATAATCAGCTCAAATTAAGAGTAATTGTGTTTTTGTTAGAATGAGCCCTCTGTATTTGGGGGGGGTCTTCTTCCAAGAGGGGTCTAGTGTATACAGTAGCCAAGTATTGGATCTAGAGAAGGCATCATGTGACCTGAAGGACACCAATGGTTCTACTTTACGCTTGAATACTGATTGCGATGTGCGAAGTATTCAGCTGGTTGCAATATACAACTTGACCGTAAGATGCCACGACATCCCAAAAAAACCTTAAAGTTAGGGCAAGATGTACACACAGATGTATCACACAATAATCTTATATTCCCAATCTAGTTAAATTTGCTCAAGACTCATATTAACCCTAATGAAATACATTGAACTCAGCAGTGGGAACATTTCATTAATCCACCTGGCAACATGCAGTTATGATGCAAACTGGGGATTTGCAGAATCATTACCCTGGCAGCCCAGGCAGGAGAGACACTAGAGGGTGTTTTAAAGCTCATGTTATCCATCACGGCAAAGACTTATCCAACAAGGTCCATGTTTAACACATCAATGGATGACAAACTGGCAAACAACTATTTGGCAGCAACGATATGATGAAGGAAAGTCTCTCAGCTAAAAAAACAGAAAACATGCGTCATAGAAGGAAAGACAGTGTAATGAGATGCTGCTGCCGGGAAAGGTCTGAATCCAGAGCTTAGATTCCAGTCTTCTGAATGGAACATGTGCTATTATTTGAATAATCTGACTAAGTGCTCCCCAATCACAAAATGAAATGACTGCCAAAACCAAATGCAAGGGAGATTTCCCTATGGGCTTAATCTCAAAGAATATGACACTGTTGTTTTTTCCCTCATGATTTAAGATTTGGTGCTCTGCATTTATTATCTATAGTTTTGGACTCACGCAGGAACTGTTCCCTGAGAAGACATGCTGTGCTGCTTCCTGTTCAGTGGCAGCTCATCTTCCTGTGATGACAATCTCTGTTCAGTTTATTGGCGTTACAGCTTTAATGAATCAGGCCAAAAATGTGGATAGTTTGCAGAAAAATAGCAGAAAAGTAAAGGAACATAATGATGTCCAGATATGTGTTGCTGTGGTGAGCTGCCATGACAACTCCATTTCACTGTGCTTGTAGCTAATTAGCTGAAGCGAGATCAGTGCGCTGCTTCATTGTAAACACAGTTCAGAGAGACGGGCTCGGACTCAGTGGCCCCCGTGGCTCAGGAGAGGCTGACACACACACACAGACACACAAACACACACACACACACATCAACTATTGAGCTGCACAATTTGTAGCTTACAACTAATGAGAGCGTCAGGCACAGCAACTGTCCTGATTTCACCACATTCTGGAGCTGCGTGGGTTTCCTCAAAGAAATCTGCTGTGACAGCTCACAGCCAGTCCACTTAAATACAGCCTCATGTTTATCATGCACACAGTTTTAATAAAGATTTTGGCATGTGGCGATATGTACGGTGAAACATCGTTTGCTGAGTTTTGACACCTGCAGTAAACACTGACCAAAACCATTAGAAATGCAATGTATAAAACACTCTGCTGAACTTTTTGATTTTTAACTGGTGTTGAGCATCGCTGCTGTTTTGCTGTCACTCTGTAGCTAATTAACTTGATAACAGGCATAAATTAAACACGGCTGTTCACACCATGCACACCACCTCCGTGTCTAAGATACTTTGTGAGAGAAACACCTGCCACTCTGTCAGAGCACAGTACAACCACGACCCAAGTGTTTCTGCACTTCTAAGAAATACAACAAAGCGTCTCTGTCAGAGATGGCAACTTCACAACCAAACATTCATATCATGACAATGAATTATTGCACAGACGTCATCTTTTTTGGAACAAGAAGCTCATGAAAATAAGGTTGTGAGCTCAAGAAGCTTCACTCAACATGGTGAAACCCTTAAAATGAACAATTTTACCTCAATAACACAATTTATATTTCTTAAAACTGATTCTAAAGTATCTTAAAAACAATGGATTTATTAGCAGCATTATACAAATGGCCTTCTTACTTGTTGAGGTTTTGTAGAAGAAGTTTGCCTGTGTTTTAAACCTCTATGTTCAAACAACAAGACAGAACAACATCACCACTTTCCATCATTACCGAACCCAACACCTTTACTGGTGCTGTAAAGAGAACACATGTGCAGCATCTTGCTAATTAAGCTGCTTCCAAACTGAGCAAGGTGAGAATCCACATAGTGTTGATCCACAGTCGAGCTTCAAACATGGTATACTAGACAACAATAAAGCTGGATCATTTTGTGTTGGCAGATGCTGGAATCAAAACTTCAATAAAATAAAACTATGAAGTAAAGCCCTCCGGAAATATTTCAGACTTTTTTTAGTTTTTGGTGTTTGAAAAAATGGGAGGAGAAGAGCTCAGTGTCCACACAGGAGGTCGATATACTTCCACAGTCAGGAGTTTGATTCCCACTGGGACCATCCATGTTGAAAGTGTACACACTTATGGTACCGTCTGGAACTTCAGACAACATCCATCCATCACACAGCATGTGGTATGAGACCAGAAGCACTCCCAACTCTCCGCACAGTAAGTTTCCACATTTCCATCCATCATGTCAAAAAACATAATTCTGATTCCAGCAGCCTGCTAAAGATGAAACGAAAAAACAGCTCCTGCATGTCAACATGCTTTATCTGTGACCTCGTAAACTAATTGCACAAGTTTGGTTGTGATAAAAAAAAGGCAAACACATTATGAGACGTTGAGGTTTGTTGCTGTGAAAACAAACTATACAACAGCAGGGCAGCTATTGCACTCAGCCTTAATCACTTCCACATCACATCTGATATCAGGGTGGAATGAAACAATTTGCCATCTATAAGTAAAGCTTTTGAAAATTTCACTGTTTTCAGTCAATCAATTTGATCCTAAATTCCTTTCAAACTGGGACGATTAAGTGACTCGGATGTTTTTACATGACAGGGACAGCGCTCAGGAACTAAACAATATAATGAAATAAAGTATGGAGCCAAATTGTTTCAAAGAAACACAACAAATATGCGTGAGATAGAGCAGAAGATGATATCTACAGTACAACACGTGCAGAGCAGAGGATGGATCATGACAGATGCAGTGCAGACAACTTCTTGAAGTTTATATAGTTTGAGATCACTTAGGAATCCTGTATTTAACATGGTTTTCATTGTAAAACCCTGACTGACATCAAAGCAAACAATGCACCACATCTTCCCAAGCTAAAAACAACACAGACCACTTCATACCACTTGTATAAGGAACCTCTAATTACACAGAGATCCCGTCAGAGTGGCTGACACTTTCCCACCCTGCACGTTCTCTAATGCAGATGTTATATTTGGTTCCACGAGACGTCCCTTTAATCTGTGGAGGCTTTGGTTGGATCTGGGATAATAAATCACACCCCGGCGTCCCGGCATGGCAGCCCGAGACGCTGCTGCATTAATGAGGTGCTGTGTCATCACCTAAATCCAAGGGGACCTTTGGCAGCGGAAACACAGAATCAGCTTTCCCACTGTTTCCCCCTGAACTTCCCACCTTAACTATTTCCAACTCCACCGCAAACACTAATACTTACACATCTCCTCCTCCTTCTTCTTCCAGTACTAAACACGAGTCCTAGAGCTCAGTCATTTCCTGACTGTTAACAGCACATTCAGGGTCATTGAGCATTGTAGGTCTCTGAGGGCCGGTGAGGTCTCATCCTGAGTCAGCACCACACTGGTGGTCACAAGCCAATCCCAACACAAAGCCCAGGTTGGACAGCCGGGCGGCACTGAGCTGCAGATCGCTCATGCACAGAATTAATGAATGTCTGGTATCAACACGGGCTGATCAGCAGATATACCAGCCGTCTTGAAATACAGCTCGCTCCTTGTTCCAAAAAGTTACTGTGGAGTCGTTTGGAGGAGTTTTCACAAAAGCTACAAAATATGCTAAGCAAGCGTACACCAAAAATCACAACAGCCTGCTGATTAGAATATGTCCTTATAGTCCTTGTAATTAAAAATAATTTAGTCAGCAGGCTTTAGTTCACTCAAAGATGCTCCCCCCCCCCCCATCTGCAAGACACAATGTGAGCAAATCTGATGATGATGCTTGGATTCATGCCGTAAGCTTCGGTTCTTCAGGTTTCCATCGAGAATGAGCTTCGTTGTTATTTTATGACGCAGAATAACATCTTTGAATCGTGTTTAAAAGATGTTATTCTGCGTCATAAAATAACATAATACAGTCTAATCGCATATAATACTTGTAATCTAGTCAAATCAAAATCAGTTATTGTCTTCCCGGTGCAAATTCACCTATGCTGTTTGTACAAAATGTGCACATCCATCTTTCCTGGAACCCTCTCTCTCTCTCTCTCTCTCTCTCTCTCTCTCTCTCTCTCTCTGGCAGGTGTCCTCGCCGCTCTCTCCAGAACCGATCATTAGGAGAGATATGTGGCCGGTGCCAAGTCGTCTCCTAAGCGCTCGCCACTGGTGGGTTGTGCGAGTTCCAAAGCGCCATGAAAGATTCATTCCAAGAGAGGGGGAATCGCCACAAGGAGCCCGTTAAAATATCTGGACCCGGGTCTTGAATTGTTATAGAGGTGGACCTGGAGTATTAACCTGCCCTAAACGGCCCCGGGAGAGCCTGCGGATGATGAGCAATGGGGAGAAGAAGGAGATGTGACAATGGTGTCGTGAGCAGACCAGACTGTGGCTTCGAAACTACCCTTGAGGAAGTTAAAAATCCGAATGGTGTTTAAGATTTCAGGACGGCACAGAGACTTGGTGACATTTTGGCAGGTGCAGGGTAACTGTCCAGTCAGCTGCTCGAGCCTCTTTTCGATGTGTGTCTCATCGATTCTCAGGTGAAATCAGTCTGTGCTAATCATGCAAACTAACACCGGGAAGCCATGCTGGCCCTCAGTGTCTTCTTTAACATATTGAGGGTAAAAGGTAAAAGTCAGCAGCAAAGGGAGCTGAGAAACAAGCGTTTGGTCAAAACAGCAACATAGAAAAGGTTTAATAGATGATGTGAGTGTGTGTGTGAGTGTGTGTGTGTGTGTGTGTGTGTGTGTGTGTGTGTGTGTGTGTGTGTGTGTGTGTGTGTGTGTGTCTGTGTGTGTGTCTGTGTGTGATGGTGCAACAGACCAGATGACAGACAACATGCAGCTACCAGGGAAATATTTCCATTAACGTCCACAGACTGGAACAAAAATGGGACTTTTTGAGGTGTTTTGAGTTTATCAATCAATTTCCGCGGCAGTGACTAATGAGCATCACACAAACTGCTGCTTCAGAGATTTCCTCAAGGTCTGCACTAAATCCTCTTTTTCCAATGGATAAAATGATGAAAGATGAAATGCAAAATGGGTCGATTATAGTGATAAACCCACAGACTCTGCAGTTTTCCTAAAACATTTTCCCACTCACTGTTCTGCTCTGACAGCCCACAACTTTTTTTTGTTTTTGCTTACTCTGTTTGGCACGCGAGCTCGAGCTGCTCCAGAGAGAGTTGGTAAAACAGAGGGAAAAGGAGGATGAATCTTGGACTTTACAAGGTGACGGGATGCACATCTTCAAATGAATTCTAACTCTCCTCTGTGTCTGCTGGATACGTTTAACCTACGTGTTCACAACTTTACAAGGTAATCACTAGTTTTCAATCTGTGTTTAATTAATCATTTAACTCAGGTTTGATCGTAGAGCAAGTTTTAAATAATCAGATGAAGGTAAAATTAATAAATAAAATGAATAAAATGGCAAGTAGACCACATTCCTCCACCAAGGCCCAATTGTCCAAGTAAATTAAATCAAACCTCGGTCAGAATTTAATGGTTTCATCTCTGACCCATTCCCCATCCTCCCACTAAATGTCTTGGTAATCACTGGACTAACGATCGTTCCTATTCAGTTCAGGCATTCAACCCGTTAATTTCCAAACTAATGTTTGTCTGGACAAGAGCTCTCAGGGCTCCAGTCAAACACTTTCTAATCCTTTCACTTTCCTTGGATCGCCAAGCTGCTGCTGCTACAAAATAAAAAATAAAAAACCCTGCCAGAGAAGTTAATGGGATCTGACGCAGTGGAGACTCAAGCGGTCTCTTAACTTAGTGGAGTAACAGCAAGTTTCACAACAAATGTACTGCTCCCCCAAACTTCTACAAGAAAACCACCTACCCCGCTGTCGTCCCCCCCTACTGTTCTCCCTCCTGAAACACAACCTGGTGATGAAATTGCAGGGATGCTGCAGAAAGTAAATACAAAACCTTTACAGAGCTTAAAACCTATCATTACAAAACTGTAAGGAAGGTGGAGGAATAAGGGAGTGAAGACAGGAGGACAGGAAAAGGAGTGGGGACCAATTTGTCAAGAAATTGCCAATTTCAGTGGGCAGCCTGGAAACCGGGTTGCTCTCTGGGAACCACACAGACTCCGGTGCAGATCACAGTAGTGATCGCCCAAGGTTTATAAGAAATGAATTCACAAGCTCCCCCTGTGGAAAACTTTGAACAATTCCACTGTAGGTGTTTCTTGCTCTGTAGCAGCTGGAGGAAAGGTTTTATCAGAGGTTATTTTCAGAGAGAGACGAGACAAGTAGATCAGGTCCATCTCAAAAGCACCAGGGAGACAAAGAGAGAGAGCACCATTAATAGATTTGTCGCGGTAAGATGAGCGGAGCAGGATTTTTTACAGCGAGACCGTTGACCTGTTTTTTTTTTTATAGTGTCAATCCTGCCAGGTGTTATTTTCTGATTAAATCCCCGTCGGTTCTGAAACCTGATAGAAAAAACAACAACAACCAACTGTCACAATGTGCAAATGACAACTGTGTGTTTCATCATTGTTTTACCTGGATGACTGTTTGGATCACAGTATGATCGCGTGTGGTAGAATCGACTTCCATGACTGTCAACTCCAAAATAATACCACTAGGGAAAGAGTGACAGGATTTCCTGTGTGATCCTGTTAGGATCTGACCATCAGGAGATTCTGCAGATTCTGCAGCACTGCGACATGAAGTCACAGAAAACCCCTCAGACAGCCGACTGCAGGAGGAGAGCAGAAGCAGCAGAATCAGCCCTGACATTCACTGTGATCTGTTGTGGGCCTGCAGGGACTCATACGTGTAAACAAGACTCCAGTGAGCGACACTGTCAAGGTGATCAATGGAGGACAAGGTTGATGAGCAGCAGGTTTCCAGAACAGTGTCTGTTTAAGAAATTTGAAATGACGGCTGCAGTGATCTGTCAATGGGAGGAAACCTTTTTTTATCATCGGTTTATGATGTTTGTCGGTTCAAGCTTCTAAAGTGTGAGAGTTTGAAGCTATTCTTATTTACGACTTCAGGAAAACATCATTGCAGGATCTGCAAAGTTGTGACAATAAATTATATAAATACACAATAAACAGTCAGAAAGTGGACTGATACTGAGAAGATAAACAAGAGACTCAATGTCCTTGATTTCATGAGAGATTAATGAACTAGAGTAAAATATTGGACTTCAGGAACTATCCGATAATAAATAAATCAGTTTGCTCGTTTTTCAAGCTGAAATGTCAAATATTAGTTTTTTTGAGCTCTTTAAACACATCTTGAATGATAGTAAACGAATAAAATAGCTATCAAAAGCAAATAAACTACAATTTGAATAGTTATAACAATGATGTAAGGCACTGCACTCGAATTAACACCTTTTTTTAGTTTTACATTTAGTTAAAATCAATTGACAAAAGGACAAATAAGGATGCTATCATTTCAGTATTTGTAAAAGAGATGTTTAAGCAGAAAAATATATCGAAAGGAATAATTCTAGTATCATGATAACACTCAAAGTAAAGCATTAATAATTGAGTCATATGTGTAAATACTCATGTGGAGAGACACATGGACTAATAGCTTTTCACACTGTCAGAGCCTCTGTCCACTTCATATTCAGCGTGGAAGCTTTGAAACACCTTCATCTTCCCATTTGAATGTGCAAACACCGAGTCAAGCCTTTGAACTCCACGATGTCAGGAGTGGATCGACCTACCAAACGCTTTCATCTTAAATTAGTGAATCCTCAGAGCTGAAAGAAAAAAAATTATGTGGATACCGAACATTGTCAGTGATGAATTAGTTTCCCTCTGAAAATGTCATCTACAGAGAAAACAGCAATGAATCCAATATATTTATTACAGTTCCAACCCAATTTGCACGCCACAAGTTTGTGCTTTTGCTTAATTTGATTGGTGCAACGCAGAACTAAGACAAAACTAATGCTGGAATTTATTATATTCCAAACACAAAATGACTGCTGCTTCTTTATCTGAACAGAAACTACAACCAGCGAATCCCCAACTCTCCAGGCCCCTCTAAATCATTAATCATGAAAGAAGCATTTAATAAAATGGATAAACCAGCCGAGCTCTGCCGCACATTAGAGCGAATAGAGACCAACAGACTTCCTAAATTGTAATTTAATAACAAGGCCTGCAGACGCCACGTGTACAGATAAGCAGAATAACCTCTCGGAGTTCTTTTTAATGTATTATCATTATCGGATGGCAGTAATTTAAAATGTGTGATGCATTTGTGCTGAGCCATAAATGCAGGATGAGGATAGTTATTCCCTCTCTTTGGCTTTGAGGAAGCAGCGGGACATCAGTCACCTTGGCAGAACGGGTTTGACAGCCCAATTCTCTCACTTTAATGAAATCCCAAACTCAGAAAAGAGCCAATTTCAATACTCAGACAATACACCCCCCCCCCACTCATCCTCCGCCACATTCACACGCAGGAGCCTGAGCATCTCTCTGTCTCCACACGCATCTAAGAAACACCCAAAATATCATCTCCAGTTAGTAACAGCGGGAGCAGAAGCTTTTGAGCGGATCAGGACAATATTATCACATCAATAGACGTCTTAAGAATTTCAATTCTGCATGCGGAGACATCTGCAGGAACACATCATCACTCAGCTGAATGTGTTTCGTGTTATTACAGATTAAGGTCAGAGTGAAGGAGCGACAACAAACCGCGTCTCTTACACAGGTTTTAACTTAAAGAGCAATTTGACATGGTTTAATGAGCTTGTCATGTACGTGGCTGTGATTTTAATATGCAATGGGATTCAAATATCACATTGGTCTCATGTCGTGCTCATTAAAACTGACACCTCCGGCTCTATATAACACATTGATTGATGTGCTTTTAATATTTGAGGTCAATACTGATATTCAGTAATGATCAATCCGCTGATGTTTTCCCAACATCAAGACATGAACAATATAGATATGGATCATATAGATTAGTTTGTAATTTTTAAAGAACTTTGTCCAATTAACCAACATACTGGAGGTTTCACAGTTGAATAATTGATCTGTCAGAGCTCTCTGGTGGAAAAACCTTTCAATTCTCTGTTTCTGTATTATCAGCGATTCTGGTATCTTGCTGTGGGGTAACAAGATAAAAAAATAAGACAACACGCAAGTTGTTCAGAAAGAGACAATTGCCAACAAGACTTGCTCAGCTTGGCTCGGCACAACAATCCCATCAAAACAATCCAATTGTTGTTTCAACTTGACAAGAAATGAGGCTGATCTGGTGTGAGATGCCTGACATCTGCCAGGAAGAGACCGAAAAATAATCTACACATGATTCACTCCTCTGCCATGGTGTCAACTTTCTGGATATTATTTCTTACCTCCACCAAATAGGTTATGTTTTTATCTGAGAACTTGTTGAAACGATGGAGGTGTGGGTAAGGAAGGAACCTATTAATTTGTGGTGAGGATTTCAGTATCACATTCTGAGTTTTTCAACATTGTCACAAGTTTTCACAGGGAATTTGATGCAGCTTGTTGGGCCTTAGTGGACATATGAGTTCTATTGAGTTCCCTTCTAGTTTTAAACTGTGACCAAGCCGCATGCTGTATAGGATGATTGAAGCTGTGTGTGCTCCCTGATGGACAAACTTTGCTGTTATGTTATAATCAGCATTCCTGGTGACGTGTTGACTGACATATTTACAGGTATATAAATTAATCTGATATCAGCTGGTTTACTTGTGGTAACTAAAACGTGAACAAGTTGTTGCATTGGGCCAGCGTGACTTGCTTGACTTGGCTCAGCACAACTCCAGACATAGTTCAACTGTTGTCTGAACTTGATAAGAATGAGCCTTATATCACTAACCAGACAACTGCTGCAAACTGTGGACTAATCAGTGCTCTCCCTTGGCCTCATCTGTCAAGACAATATTTCAAATATGAAATATCCGTTTTGTCCAGTAAAACGCTATAATATTCACCAAAATACATCCCAGGCTGTCGTGACTTACGAATTGCTTCAACTTTTAAAGTAAGATAAACTTTTTATGCATATTGTAATTCTTTTTTCATGAGGACAAAGTCAAATTAATCTTTGGGATTAGATTTTTTATTTCCATCCTGATGGCTTCCACAATTATCGATGAAACAAACCGACCTTGCTGCCGACAGAATTAAGAGGGAATAAAAAGGCAAGTCGAATTTTAAGCACCATAGAGAGAAAAGGTTTTAAATTTTCAAAAATAGAGTTGATCTAATCATGTTTCCGAAACTTTAAATCCCGCATGAGAAATTGATTGGTTCTGTTTAATCTATGGATTTATAATGACGACAAATGTCGGTGGCCTTTTTCTGAACCAAAGCCGCAGATATTATATAGATATATTTTTAGAGAAGCAGAATAAAATGTTTGATTGGTTTGATGTTAAAGCTCTAAAGCCTTGTGTAAAGCCTGGAGGGCTCTATTGACCACTTACATCTGCAGTATAATATCTGAAATAAACCTGGAGGTGGGGGTGGAAGATTGATCACATCAGACGTTACTGTATCTGAGAAAAAAACGTGATCTTCTGTACAGAAACTCTCCCAGACATGTATCTGAGGCGCTTTAATGCTGCAAGTAAAAAGGCCAGGTTATTGATATGACAGAAACATTTGTGTGAAAAGCCATCGATCCCTTTCTAATGGATGAGCCTGTTGAGCCCTGCTGCTCCATCGGGCTACTGGTGTCCAGACATCTTCAGGTGCTTATAACCAGGAAGCTAAAACCAGTTAAGCTGCAGAAGAATTCGATCCCAAGGTTGAAATACAAGCAGCAAGCACATCGGCTAAAGGGGAACCAGTAGTCCATCATCAACACAACTTCGGAGGTCCACAATAAATGTGTCTTTCTCCCATTAGGACCCACACTGTTGTTTAACCTCCTAAACCCCTCGGATAACACCTATTACTCAGAGGATGCTGGGACGGTATTGAGAGATGGGGGTGACAGAGGTTATTGGGAGCAGGTTTGTAAGTGCTGCCTGATTCCTGAGTGCAGTAACGTGCTGTGGTCAGGTTGTGATACAGTTGTGTTGGTACTTGGAAGGTGAGTAAACAGGGGAGTTTAGACGGCAAAGTGAAGAAAGAGATAAAACCCCAAAAGGCGCAGAGATCACGACCGGTGAGTGGTTTCAAGATGGAAGCTGTGATTTTCTGCAACAGATATTTCAGAGCATTTCAAGTCCTGTGCTATAATATAACAAACTGAAGCATATGAGAAATATAACCACAGTGAATAATATAATCCATACATAGTGTTAAAACATAAACAGTTCTACCGTAAACAATATAGAAAAACAAATTTGAGCGTCTTTTGTCTAAATTTTGGATATTTATGAAATTCATGCTGCAGAAGTATGTTAGAAAAAGGAATTTATTAAAACCTATGTTGCTGTTTTTCATGTAAACAATAAAAATTAGATGATTGCTAAATGTAGAGACATTAGCCTACAATGCTAAATCATTTGGTGGGCCATTTTTGTCCTTGACTCCGATTCATTTCCAACTCTGAAGTCCCCCGACTAAAACCTTGAAAGAGAAAAGGAAACGAAACGGAGCAGAAATCCAGATTACAACAGATCGTTATTATGAGAAAGGGGAAGGAGGAGATTCCATTATAAATCTCCCTCTCCTCTGACATGGAGAGATCTCTGTTGGAAACCATGTTGCAATCATGTGCAACTTCTCTTTCTTCTCCTGCAGGTGTTTCAACACTCAACGAGAAATGATGGAAAACTCTCAGTGAAAGTTTTACACATAGTGGTGTAAAAATAGCAGAAAGCTCTTGCAGCAACTTCCTCATTTGTCTTTGAACACCCACACAAACTGTTATTGCAAAAGAATGTAACTGTACACTTTTGTTTTTCAATGCAATATATATACTGTTTTTTTTGTATGTAAAAGAAAAGTGCAGCGTAAATAAAGTGAATTATAATTACTTATGAGACAAATACAAACAATAAAATGGTAAATATAAGATCTATCGTGTGTTTCAATAATTTCCCATATTTAAATACAGAGAACAGATTGATTCAATTAAATATTTAGATTAGTTACAGGCTTGATGCCCCCAAGTCTTATGAGGTTAACACAAATGTGCTCAATCTGAAGCTCAGGAACCTCCTGCTGTGTTATTTACACCTCCTCCCTCCCTCGGGGGGGCTGCACTCCTGCTGCTGTCTCCCTGTGACACTGATGTTCTTTATGACGCTCACAAACAGAAAAAAAGAAGCGTTCCGCCGCTAATAAATAGAAACACTCCAAAGTTAATAACTTAAAGTGCCATAATGTGGCAGAAAAGATGCATAAATATTGAATATGAAAAGTCTTTGTGTGCACTGAGCAGCTCCACTCGCTCGAAAGCAACTAGGGCACAAAGCATGTGCAGCTATGACAGAGCAAGGACCTTGGATTAAAGCTCGTCAGACAAGGCAAATGTCCCTGCATAAATGACACGGCTTTAGTACTCTTAATGTGCTTTAAATTATTACACACATTTCCATACAAGAATCACAACTAAAAACCAGCCTCCTCTGTGTGTTAAGCCAGTGCAGGGAGAGCTACCACCACATTCATGCATTGTCGCTCCCCCGAGTTTCCTCCAGCCGCCGCAGACCAGGAACACGATGGTAAAGTAGTTCTGTTTCTCAGGAAAGCTTTCTCTGCCCGAGTTTAAATCCATTCTACCTCCTAAAATGTGTCGTGGGAGCGAGAGAAAATGAGTTAGAGCCGGCGCAGCTCCTTGCTTGTCTGAGCGCCGCCATTACAGAGGATCCGCAGAGACGAAGTGAGAAATCTAAACCAATCGAGGGGTCCATCTTGGCTGTTTTGCGCGAGATTATTGTTTCACCTCTTGATCTTTTCTATTTTTATTGGTTTCTGTTATTCTACCTGTTTTCTCTTGCCTCGTCCGTGCTCGCCCACTTTTATTCTCTTTTCCCAGCATGCCCATTTTTCAATCTCCTCTTCCATTCTCTCCCATCCTTGTCTTATTCTCATCTCATCTCCCCTCTCCTGCTTCTATTTGGGTTTATCGGATGAGCTCGTAGAGTGGTACACTGTTCAGAAAATGGAAAAGTAATTTCCATTTGCCAGGTAATATTTGTGTATATAAAAAGGCGCGAGCAGAGACCTGTTACTTTCCATCTGTCATCTGCACGAATGACTCACCACAGAGGGGCAGTGGTTCTGACTTAAGGCCGGCGCATGCTTCTGCGTTTTCACGGGCCCGGAAGCGTAAGAGCCCTTCCGGGCCCCTTACGTGCTTACGTATCCCTTCTTACGTGCTTACGTGCGTTGCCCAATTTTTCTAACTAGACGGCAAAGCTCCGCAAGCGTCACGTAGCCGGCAAGGCTGTGATTGGTCTGTTAACTACATCCTTTCCGGAGTTGCATTTCCGGTTCATGCCCGATAATACCGGCGGAAACCACGGAAGATTTCGAAGAACGAATATGGACCAAATAGAAGAGCACTTGGCAGAAGAGATCCGAAACTATGACCATTAGTATAACCCGTCACTGACCGGTGGATTTGTCCGCCAGGAAAAGGCTATCAGGAGCCGCTGTGGCGATGTAAATAAACTTCTCTTCTTCGTGCCACACACGAAGAAGAGCCGACTTCGACAAAAAACATTACTCCGCCTAGGGTTCTGTCGGGGAATTGCATGGCAACACTCGCAACGCTTGTAAAACCATGAATGACAACGAGTCCTGCGTCACAACTGCGTGAAAAGCTGCAGTCGCCGCTGCAGAAGCATGCGCCGGCCTTAAGAAAAGACAAAAAACTCAATGTATGGCCATTCAGGGGTTTAAGCCTCGAGTGTAGCGGGCTCAATGACACACTTCTCCACCGCGGCTAGCTTCTTTAGTCAGAAGATACTGTTGAGTCTGACGTTTGCCAAGTGCATGCAGCCCTATCCGCTGTGCTGGGGATTCAAATTCTTCCTCACTCCTGTGGCAGTGTCCCTGTAAAACGCTGATAAGTCCCAGAAAGACTCATATTACAGCCTTCTCTCTCTCTCTCTCACTCTTTTGTGATCACACCCCTGGGCTTTTGGTTATTACCAAAGTGTGTGTGTGTGGGAACGCCTGTGTGTGTGTCTGAGGACACGTAGACAAAGAGGGAAAACAAAGAGGAGGATACAAAGTACAAGTCTGATTGGAAATGTGAGTAAAAGAGCCGAAGTGAATGGAGTAGAGCGTTTGTTACTAATCTGCACGGAGATGGTTTAAGGCAGGTGTCTCCGTCTCCACCTGCATTATTCACTCCTCCAGCTGAGGGAAGCTGCAGGTAGCTGACTCCAAAGCAACACAGTTTATCAGAGATGGTAAATAAGAGTCTGATAAATGTGGGCTCTGTCATGTCCTGGTCCTGTGCTGGGAATGTATGTGACAGAAATGATTAAGTGCAAACTATGAGCGGCCATGAGGGAGATGAACAATAACTGGAAGCTGCGGTTTTTAAGCAGCAAACATGTAAATGTACAAGCACACACATCACAATTTAATTTGAGTTCTGGATTCACACACAACTCTCTGTGGTGACTCTCTGAAACCGTCCTGTCTCATGCAGATCAATGGCCATCAGGGCCGGATGCAGACCACCCAAACACACTGTTCCACATCGATGCTTTTCACTGACCCGACATTGATTCGAGGTGAAAGTTCAGACCGGATCGAGAACTGGTCAATATGTGGTTTAGACCTGGAGGCCACAGCAGGACACTGAT
Organism: Limanda limanda; assembly: GCF_963576545.1. Taxonomy (NCBI): domain Eukaryota; kingdom Metazoa; phylum Chordata; class Actinopteri; order Pleuronectiformes; family Pleuronectidae; genus Limanda; species Limanda limanda. Next base: position 7,121,284 of record NC_083646.1, on the reverse strand, counting down.
ATTTTCAATATAGCTTTAAATCTTTCGACTTCTATCTCTTCCTTTGCAAGTGCATAAAAAAAGCATCTCGGTATTAGAAATGTAATTCTAAGAGATGCTTATTGATTATGTTATGTTTGTATGTTTTACAGTTTTGACTTCAGTTGCAAAACAAATTGGAAGCTAAGCAGCAGGACCAGAACAACACACTGGGTTGGCCCAGGGCAGAAAGTTGGTTCTGTCTAATGGTAACAAACCAGTGTTGCAGCTTCTCTACAAATGAATGATTGACATCTTATATTATCTATAACTAGAATTACCGCCCTGTGGTTGTCTCCCTCCATGAACCAGTGCAGTTTCTGTGTATATACGATATTTCTACCATTTTGTTCCAGATTCATATAAAAGGTCTCTGTAACCTTCACCTCTGATAACTAAAACATCATCATTTTATGTTTGAGTTCAAGGGACAACTGATTAAAAGTTGAAGAATCTCCCTTGAGCAGTCTTGCGATATCACAATAAAGAGGCCAAGCATGACCCTTGACCTTTGACCACTAAAATCTAATCAATCTATTGGTCAATTCAAGTGATTTGTGGCAGATGTGATGAAATTCCCCGCAGGCAATCCCAATATATCATTCTGACCTTGACCTTCTAGCACCAACATTTAATCATTTCATCTTTGAGACCAAGTTAAAGTTTGAACCACATTTGAAGACATTCCCTCAAGCTTTCATAACAGCAAACAGATACCAATATGTCATCATCTGGTTTTTATCTTCCATCTGCTAAATCGGTCGAGCTCAAGCTGTTACTGCACTTAAATCATCCCCATCAAATAGATTTTTAACCATTACAAAACCTCACAGCTCAGAGTTAACCTGGTGTCTCTGGAGCACTCAATGTTCAGGTCCTAGGGTAGTTGCCTGTTCTAATGTCTTGGCCGATTGATTTCTGGAAATGATTTTTCCAGAAATTCAAGAAGGTGAATACTGTCCTATTTCAACCTCTGCTCCATTTCTGCTTCCTCTCCCTCTCCCCTCATGTGGGAGCATCACGATTCCCCATCAGGCCTCTTTGACATACAGGGCGGATGACGATAGCATTGATTTCACCCTGTGAAAAGACACACTGACAAAAGGCCTGAGACAAGCCCGTGCTGGTCTCCCTTTCCCGTTTCAAAGTCACTCCTCATACATGTTTTTCCGCAAAGTGTCTACGAGCAGGGAAAACTGAGCCACACAATTATTCAAGCTGCAGACTAATCTTAGATTTTTCTTTTTTACATAAGCAAAGGGATTGCCTCCACGCGGGAACAAAAATAGGGAGGAGGAAGAATAAAGGGAGAGATAGACTGAGGGAGAGAAGGGACTGAACTCAGAAGAAGGCATGAATATAAAGGGAAACTTGAGGAGTGCTGAGGAGAGAGAGTAACAGAAAGAGGACAAAAGAGGAAATAAGAGAGGCAGGAAGAGGGTGAGCAACACAGACAGAGAGAGAGAGAGAGAGACAGAGAGAGAGAAAAAACATCTGGAGTCCCAGTTACTTTGAACACAAACGCTTGATGAATCCAGACTTCAGTGTTTATCAGTCTTCTTACACAAGACGTGGTAAAATGCACTATCGCACAGGAATGGAAGTTCGGAGCTTTACCGTATGCCTTTTTATTTCCTCTGCATCTATGAGCTCTTATGTTTGTTCTTTTGTTTACTTCAGAGAGAGATTAGCATAGACAGCAAAGGCAACAGGGTTATGTGCACAGATGCTTCTACAGAAATACGTGAAATACAAGAAACAAACAGTTTTTTTCCCCTCTTCCAATAGAGGAGTACTTGAAAAAAGAAAAACTGCTCTTTTTTACTTCCTTTCCTGGAATTAACTTGAAGAAAGGTCACTGAGAAATGCTGTGAAAGTGGATAAAAACAGAAAGGTACTCGAATTGCTCAAGTCCCACTCCAGTAGCTTAATGTGGATACACCTTAAACTAGCCTTTGTTCTGTCTGTTTTAAAATGTCATATTCAAGTTTTTTCCATTTAAAAAAAATCCCCTTAAAACTTCCTGAATGAAGCTCTACGTCTTTCTTTCTCATTTCCCCTCTCACAGCCCCCCCACCCCACCGCCAATCCTCATAGCTCACCTGCAGTTGAGGAGTCTTTTCCAGCTAAGCCCCACCCACAAGTTGATAAGATTGCCACAGATAGTCACGAAGCCTGACTCTGAATCTGTTTTTGTCAGACTGGCATTTGTTTACTGGAGGGTTGAAGTGGAAATACTCATCCATGGCACCAACTAATTATTTCACTCATAAAAAGGAACACGGGGGACATGCTTACATTTTTAAAAAACTTGTTTTCACCAGAGTTGGGACTTTAAATTGTTCTTAAAAGATTAAAAAACAGATTGGAGGAAAGTGGTATTTCTGTGCGAAGGGGCTGAAGCATTCAGGGACACCTGGTAGCGCAACAAATAGCTCCACTGATTAAAGAACAACTCTGACAAGAAGCTCACAGGAATAAAAAGTGGGAAAAAACCACGGGGTGAAATCTGATGGAGGAATGTGTGGTGGAGGATGGAAATGGGAGGAAAAATTCATGCAGAGAAAACACATTTGTTCCGACATCAATCACTTTAGCTCAATTAGCATTCAGTATAAGGCTGAGTTGTGGAGCTGTTCGCACATACGCATGCATAAACAAACTCATCCTTGATCACACTATCACACGAGTGCCCAATTCCATTTGACGACGACACTACTAATTTCCCTAATGTGTGAGTGGGTCGCTCGAGTGGGCTGGCAGAAATCACATCCAATCCAGTTTCTAACACCTGGATGGTGGGAGACGTTTAATGTACAGGGAAAAAATATAAATAAATAAACTTGTGTCACCACTGCGGGTGAAGCCGTCTTATGCTGAGCCACGTAACCATGTTTGAAACGAACTGCTTAAGAACTGTCAAGTAAAGTCTGTGCTGTAAAAAAAGAGACTGATTTGATTTAGAAGCGATTTAACGTGAGGACGATAAAGAAGTCGAGAAGAGTTACAGCACCAGACAGAACGTATGGGGGACGCTGGGCACTAAGGGGGGGGAGGATCGTGGGGGGAGGCGGAATTAAATTGTACCTTTGGGACCCGGGTCTGTTAAAGAATTGAGAAAGTCATTGAAAGGCATATTTAATAGGCTGAATGCATATATATAATAGGCTGAAGGGTGTAGACACAGAGTTAGCACCGCAATGACAAAATTAGACGGGCAATGCATAAATATAAACGCTATTCTATAATAATAGCCTTTCATTATGACATGACATAATTTATACAATATGATGACAAATGATAGGTTTAGATTGTGTCTCTAATATCATTGGTTGCTAAAGTTATTACAGTACTACATCATGACCTCATGATGATGTCATTATCGTTACATATATAATAAATAATGTTTTGATCTATACATATTTAGGTCATGTCTTTAATCCTAAAGGATGCCGAGATACCTCAAAAAATAAATTTTGGAACTTTCATGCGATAGGTAATATTTTCCTTTACAATATAAGCTTCAAATTCTCTCTCCAGCTGTATTATTTGCGAAGATATCTTGGAAAATATTTGTTGTTGACTGCGACCACGACTTTTTACAGATGAGATACAAACATTAATTATCTGAAGATAAACTCACAAGAAAGAATCCTTCCTAGTTTGGTGAAAATCCATTCAGGATAATAAAAAGAAAGAACAAAGAACTGTATTTCCTGTTGGAAACTTTATCCTAAAAAAAAACTAATAATGGCACATTCACTCCACATATTCATCTCTGTACAAACACTGTGCAAACACAGTCTCAGTTTGCAGAGGGAGTCGAGATTAACGACTGCAGCACGCTGACACAGTCTATAGGCTGCAGCCAGGCTCCTCGTTGTGGGACTTGGGGGGGGGGGGTTAAGTGTGTTTGTGCAGCCGAGGTAATGGCATTTCATAAACACATAAATACACAAATGCAAGTATACCGCCACTTCCATCCTGAGGCTGATTAACTAACACCACACGCAGAGAGCAGCCGTCCCCACGGTCCCATAAAAGCAGCAAAATAAATACCTACATCCACACAACAATTTATCTTCATTGCTTAAGGCGCTCACGGCTCTGGGCCTCCAACGTCCGAACCTGGCCCCCCCCCCCATGGCCCTGACTTACAGCCCGGTGAGTGATGAGTGTATGTGCAGCAGGAGTGTGTAGTCCTGAATTGATGTGTTCCCCTTACGGCTGGCAGAGGGTTCCTCAAGACACGGAAGGACCTCTATCATGGTGAGGTCACCGGAGCCATTTTACAAGGCCTGGAGGGGGGGAGCATGGACAGGGAAGCAGTGGAAAGGGCTGAGCGGCTTTACTGGTTGTTAAATGGAAGAAAAAACACACACACACACGAGCACACACACGTCCCCAAACCAAGAGCAAAAGTTCAAATGAAGGAGTAAAATCCTGACCGGGGGGGGAAGTCGCTCTGTGAGAGTCTGACATTTAAACAGAGTTGATTTGCTGACTAGTCTAAAAAGAGCAGGATACAGAGAAGACGACAAATGAGAGGAAACGACGGAAATATAATGTTTCTGACCCAAGAAAAACAACTGGGAAACACTGAGTGGATCCAAACAGAAGGAAATATACATGTTGCTGAATCTCAAAAGACTCAAATAAAAGTAATGCTCTATTGCGTTTCATTTTCATAATTCTTAAGTTGCAGAAACAAACAGGAAAACAGATGGCATTCAAAAAAAAAATATATATATAAAGGTTCTGAAGCATTCAAATTCATGGGACTACTTTTTCCACAACCCACCAGTTCCCCTCTCTGGTGTCTCAATGTGATTCCTGTGAATCCTGTGGAGTTATGTGCTTTACGCTCAGCTCCTGGAAAACCGTCCCAGTTCCCTTTGGGTCCAGACCCCATCAGCCCTGGATGACACCACCACGGTGAAGTGAAGGGGGGGGGGCCGTACGAGAACATCACGCCTGTCTGAGCAATAAGCCCACACACGCCTGCTGGCCTCCACTCATCCAGCTGGATCACTCATGTAACGTCTGGCCGGGGCTTGTACAGTATGCATGTGAAGATATGTGTCAATTATTCAATCAAAGACAAGCAGAAAAACGATATTTCATCCCCGCTGCTCCTTGACTTGATACCACAATCCAGATACGTTCCCTCTACAAAGTGAAAGGGCCGCAGCTCCTATTGATTCTACTCCTCCATCCAACTCTAAGTAAAATGCATTAGCCCCATCCATTATTCCACTCAGGCCGCCGTCGTCACAGCGCTCTATGAATAAATATGCAGTAATGTAATGTAAATGTAAATGTGATGGCTGTAGGTTTAGTATCAGCCCAGCAACACAATCAGATAGTCCTCTGGTTTGTCAGAGTGACTCCGAGTTAATTCAAAGTCAGGAGGAACTCTCGGACTGGAGTCTTTTAAAGAAACGTTCAGATGAAGATCTAGGGACTCGTCATCAAGAGGAGGAGAGGTTAAACTCCGTCACTTAGACTAATGGAGCACAAGAAGCGTTTGTCTTTTACGTTCAGAAGACTTTTAACTGAATTGTAAGCATCATAACAAAATTATATGTCCACATCATTTCAAACACAGGTTGTAATGTATCTGTTTATGGCTTGATCTGGTAATTTTACATAATTCCCAGGAGATTGAAGTGTTTATTGCCATTTGTTTGTCCGTCTCTCTGTTTGGCTTTTGTCAGTGGGATCACTCAAAAACTGCTAAACCATTCCCAACAGAATTGTATGGAGGTCTCAAGCATGACCCCAGAAAGAACCCATTACTATTTGAAGCGGGTAGATCCAGGATTTCTATTCCTTTTCTTTAAAATGGTGGGATACGACTTTCATCTCGGCGGAGGTTTGCTCTCTGAGTATTTTAGTACCCACCGACGTGGTCCTCACTAAACTCTGCATATTGAAAATCTCTTATCACTGTTTGATATCACGATTATCTACACAGAGACTGAGCTTCTGTCTGTACTCCCTTATGAGTATTTCCACACTGCTGCAATATAGTTACAGCATGTAGAATTAATCTTTTGGGATTTATTCAGAGAGATTTTTCAAACGTGTGACCTCCAGTGTCCTGTACTGAGTCTTCAGCATCATGATACTGGTAAACGATAGGATAAGACAAGGAGCAGAGTGTGTGCTACGGTTGTGCTCAACCACACACACACACACACACACACACGTATATGTACATTGCAAATGAAGGCAAGTTCCGATAATGTCAAAATGTCCACATATATTAAGTCAGGGGAAGTGGGCCACTCACGTTATCTCTTTAAACGCCCTGAGCTCAGAGACAACCTGTGACACTCTCTCCTCCGGCAGCTGAATACTGATCACACACGGGGGGGGGGAGGCAGAGTGATATACACACTGTACACAGGATAAGGAGAGAGTGAGTGAGCTGCTGCCGGATACAGCGTGCAAGCAGGGGATCGCTTCTGCTCGGCTGCTCACGCATTCACATGCAGCTCGTCGCAGGGGAGCAGAGACACATCCTGATCTGAAGTCACTGTACACTAATAGAAAACAAACAAATGGCAGGGAACCTCTGTCGTGTCGGCATGTCAGATGATTGACGCCGAGACATGTTGCAAAATCCCACCTCCAACACCGACACCAAGAGAAAGAATCACTGAATTTAATGCAAATCCGAACCTCGACTTCATCACACACACCAGCTGGCGCACGCTTGTGTGACTTCTACTGTAATTCTTCATGCAGGAGCCGGCATGGTACAGTTTCATCTCTATTCAGGCTCCGAGGCTCAGTGCTGCTGATGCTGCTCACTCTCTGTTCCTCCAAGAACAGCAGATTGTAAGAAGGAGTGTGGGGGGTGCTCTGTGCAACCTGATAATCAAGGAAGTGGTGAGAAAGAAAGGTTTGCAGAATACAAAAAAAGGTCCATTGGCGATGAAACGGAGAATGTGACGTAGTGCAATGATTTCACTTCATTGTTGCACATATGAATTCAGCAGGTTTTTATACAAATGAGTTCAACATGTCAGTGATTTGAAAAGAGCAACGGAGCAGAGTCGCTTGTTTACGCCCCATTGGGGGGTGGGATGCTTTAAAATAATGGTTCATGAAGTGTTATCGAGTTAAAAGTTTGAAATAATTGTGACATTGATTTGAAGTCATATCGGTCAGCCTTACACTCAACCAATCACAAGTCAGTCTCAGCTGCCAATCACGATGTTTCATCTTGTTTCTATAGCATCAAATAACCAATTAGAACTAATTTTACCAAAAAATTGAACCCTTGAAGGAACATCACTGTGATAAGAGCCACATAAAAAAGAGAAACCAACGCTAAGAAAAAGTTTTTGACGTGTACTTTGACTTTAGTTTGGTCCATGTCCCATCCACTAACATAGAGGTGGCAGGGTTAAGGACTAATACTCTTTATATACAGTTTATAGTTAAGGCTCATTTGATAGTATGTGCATATGTTTATATAATTAACTGTATTTGTCTGATGTTTTATTTACATCAGATCTCTATGGTGCGATAATATGAATTGATGTGAACAGAGCATTAAGAGTTCACACGAGTTAAGATGAGCATGTACTGCATCTCTGGAAGTGAAATAAGATAAACTATACTGTAGTCATGCAGCAGACTCATTCATTTCATCCTGAGCAGCTTAAAGCTAATGTGACAGAAGCGCTAAACAGTAAGTGACAACATGACCAAGTCCCAGTTAATAAGAACACTCTGCATGTGCTGGAGCGCATTATTATTAGCGCACGATAAAGACACATCAATTATTGACCAAGCAGCAACCGAACGCGAGTCATAGACACAGAACTGAAATAGATCAGGATTTAATTTGAATTTAAATCCATGAAAGTCGGATGTAGACTGCAGCTTCACTACAGTGGAAACACTCCAGTGGTCTCGGTCGCTATCACCCGCACTGGGAAGTGAGATTGGGAATTACGACCTGAAGAAACATGGCTACTCCCTCTCAGTAATTACACCTCAGGAGAGAGAGGGCGAGATGACAGTCACTCATTCCAGCGCTGCATTGATTCTTCCACAGTAAACCTCAGTGTGCACGACACGGCACCTTCCTGCCATCATCTCTCATCATGACACACACACACACACACACACACTCCGCAAGCACATCACTCCGTTTTTTCAATCACCTTTTGTGACATATGTGACGTACAACACACACACACACACACACACACACACACACATCCAGCCTCCAGCCCACACACAGGCCATTCCCATTACTGACGAGACCTCATTGGTTCTTAACCTCGCCGAGCCCCCGATGTAGACCTCACTCTGCAGCATCACTTCCTGCTCCATCACTCACAACAGCAGGACCACAAAGCAAGGACAACAGCGACATCAAGTCCTGCTCTTCATTACAGACACGCAAAACACCTCCCTCCTCTTTCATTGTTCACACACAACGACAGGGATACAGTGTGCTGCTGTTTAGAAGTTGCTGCTTACATATTTGTGTGCTTTAATGTGATATATTCCCAATTACAGGCCACATTAGATAATATAATGTAAATCAACATGTTCAATTAGGTTCTTTCACTTTATAATGTGGGAGCAAGCTTACTGGTAACACCTGTACACCAACTCCAATCTGCAAATGCATTTAAATAGGTACCATGTCATGTACAATGGTCGTTTGTCGGTCAAAATACAGGAATATGTTGCAAAAATCCAATATTGATCATTAAATGAAATACTTTTGGAATGAGACAGCAAATAATGTGATAAGTTATCAGCAACACCAGGCATCCTAATAGCTCTTTTCAACATGTGCTGCATCAGTAATGGTTTAGTCAACAAGTGCTTGAGAGATTCCATATGTCATGTGTAAGTGAATCCTACATGAGAGAAAAAGCTGAAATAGATACTGGAGTTTGAGTGAATAAGCTGATGAGTTACAGGGAACGAATCAGCAGCTTCTGTATTTCAATAACCAACTAATTAATTGAGTCAGTTTCGAGGCGAAGGCATTTGGGAAACTGTTCTCTGGACAAGGATTAATTATTTTCTTCTGACATTTTATAGACGAAACAATTACTCCAGAAAATAATGAATTGATGGAAACAATAACCATTAGTTAGAAAAGAAAATGCCAAACAAGCAGCGATATTCTGTTTCAGCAGAATGTAATGAAAACAAAAACCTGATACACATGATCACTAGAAATGCACTCAGACGCTACATCTGATCTTAATGCAACACATTTAATATATGATATTAAAAATATATAACCTTGAACCTTAAAGCACAGGTGAATGTTATTGATTTATTTTTATAACATAGAAATATAAAAAGAATGCAGGCAGGCAAGTATAACACAATGATAATCCCAGTGTAAAATGGGATTGTGAGGCCTGCTGAGTACAACGTATTGATTTTGTGGGCATATATGTGGTGAAGCTATTATTATCAACAATCTGTAACTGAATTTAAAGCCATTACAATTGTATTCTAAAACTTTGTGCCATGACCTTGACCCTTGATGGATTGATACAAAAATATAAAACTCAATATCACACAAGTCCTGACCTAAACCGAGAACAATTTACCAAATTTAATCCAAATTGGATAATAACTTTATCGCTGTGACGGACAGACAGATGCACACTGCAGATTACAATAAACCTGCGGCACAATAGGGACAAAAATAACAGCTTTCATCAATTGATTTATCATCACTATTAAGTGGATTCTTCTCAGGTACAGTTATCTAAAGTCATATATTACATATTTCACATCTGCTGAGACAGCAAAGTCATTCCACAGGGGATGGAACCATATCTCTCAGATCACACTCACACACCCACACAGACAGTGATAACATTTTCATTTCATTAAATATGACACGCAATTTCCCTCTTCCTAATCAACCATGGTCTTCCACAGCCGTGCTGCATTGAGTCCCCCTCCCCTGCTGCAGGTACAAATTCCCAAAAGATGAAAATCTGTTTTTGAGGAAAGGGATCTGAAGAGAAGGAGAGCTGCAAAGGGAGAGAGCTCGCTGTTCTCTGAGAGAGAGAGAGGGCAGCCGTCGTGATAAGACTTTTATCAGATCCAGAAGAGAGACGAGGAGACGGAGGGATGTGATCCCCTGAATATCTCAATTGTTGCTGCCAACAATACGGGGACTAATTAAAGGACGAGGGATTCTTTGAAAGTCGTCACATTGAAGTAAGGATATGTAGGGTAGTTAGAAGAGAGGAGCCTTTGGAGAGGATTAGTGGAGAACTTATTCATGTGGCGGAGTGTTCTTCGTCTGAATCAAAAGTGAAGTATCATGTTAACTCGGGTTCAGCAGCAGTGAAATTATCCCAGCTTCATAAAAACACAATTTCAAACTGTTGAAGTCAAAAACATAAAACCACCTGGAAGTCTCCTCACTGCCGACAGAACACTTTGCTCTTTTGGGAGAGAGAGACACCTGGGAAATCTCCTCCGCACCTTCCTCCCGATCAGCTGTTCCTGTCTGCAGCTTCCCACAAAAAAATCTAAATCTGAGCTTGATGACTGCACAGCACCTTTTCTCCTCGAGTCTCCAGGACGCATGCTGGGATCAGAGCATTAGAGACAGAAAGGTGTAACGTGACGCAAACAGGCAGTAATTGGGTGTCACAGCTGGACCGCTCCTCTCCGGAGACACTCAAGGTGACAGGGAGAGAGAGTTTGTTGCTTCATCGAGTGAGAGCGTGAACAGGCACATACCTCACTGTGCCTCGGGCCGTTCATCACTATCTATAGGTGGACTATAGAGCAGTTAATCATAAATCTTTCAATAGTGGACACATTCTGTGGATTTCAAGGACTCCTGCATGCAACAACAGGGATTGCTTTGAATTCTCTCGCCCGAGGGTGTGCATGCATGGGCCTGCTGCAGAGAGCCGCTCATCACATGACACCCATACACTCGCACACAACACAGAGCTGCAGGAATATAGAGAAAGGAAAAAACACGCACACCCACACAGAGACATGCACCTATACACTCAGACACAGAGTAAAGTACTCACACACAAAGAAGACACACACTCACAGGCATTAAACACAAACCATCTGCAACCGGTGCTTAAGCAAAGACAGACAACATTTGTTTCATATTATTGTCGATCGTTTCTTTTGTCGTGTCACAAATCATTCACAGGAGGAGAGTGACGGTGACACAGAGCGAGAACACATGAATGGGAGAAGGACAAAACTCCTCCGAGTGCGTCTGTGCTTCTGTCAAACGATGTGTTTGGGTGTGAAATATCTGTCGTGGATAACAAAACCGAACATTGCTTATTTTGCGACTGTCTCAAAACACCAAGAACCTCTTTTACCGCCGACACAAGAATCATGTCAGACAGAGCAGAGCGAGTCTGCTGCTCAACACAAGCGTGAGACTCAGTCACTGCAAGACATGTTTCACCCGCGGCACAACACACGGCAAAGATTCACGGAGATGGAAGGAGAGAACAGCTGCTGGTGCTGCTCAACATCTGCACAGACGTACCCCGATTTACACGGTCGAGCAAAGGTAGGAGTGGAAGGATGTTTGCTAATGTGAAATGATCGCTATCGGAATATGAGATTGAGGTCATATTATTCACACACACATATATAGGGTTGGGTATAGTTTAAATGTTATGGATTCTGATTCCGATTGTGCTTATCGATTCTGGGGCACTCAAAACAGGTCAATCTGAGGAGGGTTGTTTTAGACATGGTAATAAGGGAGCTGTTTTAAATGATCCTTGTGGTATTTTGACCAAAATATGTTACAGACATTTCATTAAGACCCCAAGGAAGCATATCAAATGTGGTAAAATGGGCATAATATGTCCCCTTTAATGTTAGGTCTGCAGAGGATGAGATCAGCTTTCACTTAGTAACACTCATCAATCCAGAGTCAGAGTCTATCCATCACGGAACCTTCCTGTTGTATAATCAACCTTTCAGGCCTGGAGCTCAAAGTCAACACAACACACAGGACGACCACTGTCTGTTTAGATTGATGACAGTGAGACATTTATAGACCCTGAGCTCACTCCGGTTAAACGTAGACATCACAATCTTGTCACGTTGGGAAAACGTTCACACTGGTTCAAGGAAAACGTTATCAAATAGAAATGTTAGCAACTTTTAAATGGCTTTACATGCAGATTATGTGTGTGTGCATGTGTATGCATTTATATACATTTCATACCTTTGGGTGAAATAAACATATAGGTTCACAGTAACAAGTGTTATGTTGGTTCTTAAAATTTAAACTTTCAAGCCTCAATTTGATAATGACTTCTTGGAATCATTGTCAAAATTGTATTATCAAATATATCTCCGAATATATCCGAATCAGAAATGTATTACTCCTTAATATCTGTATTGGCATCAGCCCCAAAAATCCATATTGGTCTGGGTCTAATGAAAATGTGTTAAACTGTTAAACGGACTCTTGGTCAGCACCTGGTTGTTACTGACTATTTCTATTTGACCTCAAGTTCCCTGAGTTTCGAGGAAATTCAAGAAAAAGTAAAGTCAAGCAAACGGTAGCAGTTGAATCTGCGGTCACTGCCTTCATGTGGCCTGGTGCCCCCCCCCCCCCCCCCCCCCCCCCCTACACTGCAGGGTTCCCACAGCGTGACATCACACGTCAATGTGATGGGAATCTGTGCGGATGGAAAGCGGATTGTGACCCAAAGGCCGCTTTATTCCCACCATTAAATCAGGATAATCCCAGATGCTTAGCTCACTGCCATCGCCTCTCCTTTGGCCCCCCGCGGAAATCTTCCCCCTTGCAAATTAATCAGTTCATAATCTGCGCCCTCCATCTGAACACTCAGTCGAGGTAGAAACCGGCTGCAGGCATCGCACTTAGTGAAGGGACACAACCCTGATCCAGAGGATGCGTTCAGACACTCAAATAAACACCAGCACAACAGATGCACATAGTCTCAGTTCTGCATTAGACATTAACAGCAGACAGTCGTTCTGGATAACAGGGTCTGTCCCATTATGACATTTGCAGAGCATTAACAGTCTCCTGAGGGCTCTCATGAGGCAATAACAGGGAGAACATCAAACCGCGACAAAAGCCAAATGTGGTGGGAACAGACATGAGGGAAACATTAGCGACACACGTAGAGTGTGCATCAACGGCATTAAATACAACCTCTAAATAACCTGTAAACAGCTAGAGAGGGAGAGTCACTGTCAGTCACTGCACAGCTGGCAAAGGAGACACAACTCAGAACAAACAAGCACATATATTCACAGGAACACACACAAACACACAAAAACACACACACACACACGCTGTGGACAGACGGACAGAAACACAGACAGCCTGAGAGGCAGCTGTTTGGCGGTGACCTATCAAGTGCCAGTACCACACATGTGACGTGCCATCATGTCCTACCCTATAACACATCTATACCCACACAAACAACACCAATTGGAAGACAACAAATTCTGGACCATCTTCTTTTACTTATTTAGCATCATGCCACAGTGTGATGGGAGAAACAGAGCGTCAGGAGCAGAGAGGGAGTAACAGGGCTGAAGGAAGGAGAGGAGGAGATGATGATGACGAGGGTAAACAGAGAGAGAGAGAGAGAGAAAAGTGTAATAGCAGGCAGACGGCTTTCAACAGCTCAGGCTTAAGACAATGACATGGGCGGATTATAATGTCAGAGGTGGAGGAGAGAGGCCGAGATGGAGGTGGGGACACTTCAAACAACAACACCGGGGTTGATCAGAGGGGGCAAGCTGGCGTAAAAGGCCGCCGAGGGATTTGAAATATGGACAGTTGTGAAGGAGGGCAGTGTGGCATCGTCGTACACACACACACAGACACAAACACACACATACTCAGGGAGACACACACACCAGATGGGCCTTGGGGGGATTAACATGAGGTTATTGGTCCTCGCTGAGCCCAGCACAGACCGGGCAGATCTCACCAGAGAGCTGCTCTTCAAGCCACAGCTCTATCCCCAGTGAGAGGTTGTTGTTTTGTTTTTTTTCCCCCTCTCGTCTTTAGATGAGCTCCTCGAAAAATATAATGCCTCAGTAATACACTCGGAAATTCCGGTTGCCAAGTTTATTCCACTCCAGAGTCACTGAGTCACAGTCTTTGTTGTTTCAACCTCATTCCACCCCAGACGCAGTCACACAAAAAATGGAAAAGTGCAGCTATTCCTGTTTCTTCTCTGCTTGAATTGCGAAAGCAGGCGACAATATAACTGCAGCTCTCCAATGTGGATATAACTGTGAATAACAATAAATGTATTTTCCTGAACACCAAGTCATTCTATCTATTAAATGACCGTTATTTACTGACGTCTTTGACAATGCTATTTGTGGGTCAGAACCTTGTGGAATGACACAGATAGGGCTGATGGAAGGAGAGAGAGAGAGAAATAAAACAACACATTACCTGTTGAGAAGGAACCAGAGGCAGCAATCACCACGACAGCACATGGGGAGAAAGGGAAAGAAAAGAGCACAGGTTAGCGATTTTATTTCCACTTAAAAACATCAAGGATCACCGGGATTTAAACATTTCTGACTTTCTGCATTGTTGTGCGACCGATGTCTAATTGATACAGAGGCGTGCGTTTAAAACGTCACAGCGGCAAAAGCAGATTTGTTGATAAAGCATTCATTAGCATATTGATTATTCAGCTCGGGGTGTTTTGTTTTGGCGATTTGCTGCCGGGAGAGTTATGGTGGTGTGAAATCACACTGACATGGATTAATACGGAAGCGCTTCCTTGATTAGAAATATCGATGTGACATAAAACACACACTTCCTATTGCCGTGAAACTTTTTTGTCCTGTGAGGGAATTTGAACTCAAAGTGCTTTATTATTCTAAAGATTAGAGGTATTCATATTTGCTTTGCAGGACAATGATAACTGAACATTGCATCCCTCTTTTCTCTTATAAAGGAACACTGACACTATTACAATAATAATCTCTGACACCCAGTTGCTGGACTTTTTTCTTTCCGTCCCTGTTTTTGGCTTTTCCCTCCCCCCTTCAATTCCTATCATCTGCACAGACACACACACACGCTCTCTTCCTTTGCTTCCGGCCCTGTCTTCATTTGACCCATATTAGAGTAGTTTGTGTTCATGGAATGTAGAGTCCAGAAGGGTGTCAAGTGAGTACATGGGCCAACCCAGGCTTGTTTGTGAAGTCAACACGGGCCCAGCCTCAGAGGCAAATAACCGAAGGACCGTGGCAGGATGTGTTTCGATGCGTTTGTTTGTCTCTTTGCTCTGAACCGGATTCACACACGGTGCGTTAATGTGTCTCCGGCAGAGAGACATCAAATAGATTCCCTGCTGCTCGTGCAAAAACGCAAGTGGGAGTAATCAGATATAAGCATAAAGACAAAATATATTAAAGACATATTGTATGATTGTGCACACGGGCGCCAAACAAAATGATGCACAGCATGTCGGTGTATAAAGGAAACACAAACACAGAAGATAAACAGAGCTCGGCAGCCTGTCCCTGGATGTTTGCTTTTGCTCGACTGCAGAGGCTGAAGCCGAGACTGATTCGAGATCAGCAAGCATGATGAGCGCCCTCATCCCTATCTCGACTGTGAGTTGAAAATGGCTCAGTGCTCTTGGCATGGTTTGCAGTTCTGCTTCTGCAAAGCTCCTGTCTGGGCCATGAAAGTCCTGTCAAAATAAAAACTGTGACTTGGATTGTCTCCCTAAAACTTTCTTTATTTCCTCTCTGTTGATCCGAAACTGAGTTGTTGTAAGTTGGTGTAACAGGATGGGAAGGAAGCAAACATGCACAAAAATGTCCTGTAAATGGCTTCAATCATTTCTTAAAACACATTTCTACCAGAAAGCCTTTCTTGATTTAATCTGAGTTGTCTGATTATTTTAACAATCTCTGTGACCTGATTTATCAGCACCACAATTTTACAGGAAACGGTTAAGTATAGTTATTATAAGAACATAATTGTCTAATTCTGCTTCAGTTTGCTTGCATGTTACTTTTGTGTCTCACCGTGGAAAACGCCAACGAGAGAAAACATCATCGACAAAATGTATTTCCTCTCACAATGAAAAATGCTGCGGCTTGGAAAGCGAAGTCATGGGAAAATGAAGATCCCAGTGATTGCTCATTTTCAGCAAAAAATAAAGAACGTGTTAAATTCGCAGCGCCTCGAACTGTATATGAAAAAGCATCTAATGCTATGAGGTGCGGGGGTTGTAGGTGGGAGTTAACACACAATAAACAAGCTCTCTCTGAATTGTCTTAATCTCATTTGCCCCACTAATATGCAGCGTTCACACCAACACACCAGCTTTTAAAACCCACTGAAAAGATGCAGCCGCTCCAGCTCATAGAACAAGTGATTATTTCTGCGCGACTCACTGAAATAAACCTCTGACTCATTCCTGTGCCCTGTTGTCGCGGTTTACCTCGACTGAACTGCAGACTTATTGACAAGGCGACACTTGCAGGACAGTTCCATCGACGGGAGCTTTGTGTTTGGTAAAGGTTTGTTGTGTAAAAAGGCTTCAGGCCTGTCACAAATGTTTTATCATCTCGTGGACTGCAGCGGCCTCAGCAGCACTTATCATTTTTGGTGAATCTTTGATGTCGACTGCATAAAAGATTCAGACGAGAGCCAGTGAGCGAGTGCAGATGTGATTGACACGAGGGGCCTGGGCAGCTTGTGTGTGGTTTCTTACTGATGCATAAACCAGACCCGGGGAAGGGCTGTCCAAATACAACTCTGACGATATAAAAGGTTGGATTCACACCAGGAGAAGGAAACTGTGGAGGCTGATAATATGCCTGACATGAAAGATCTGCAAATTCCAGCCAGAGAGATAAACACACGGCTCCGAGATGTGACAGCTACTGCCAGGATGTACCACGCTGCACTGATGGTTAAGGAAAAAACTGATCATAGAGTTTAAACTGGATAATTAGGCTAAACTTTTCAGCATAAGGCATTCTTTAACATTTCACAAAGACCATGTCGAAACCAAAGCGAGGACTTTACATAATCTCCAACTGTGGAATAGACTTAAATGATTCACAAGCAGCAGCGGCACCCTGTCTCCACAATGTATGTTTGCAGTGGAAGTCGCCGCTGGGCAGCACGAGGATGTGAGTCGCTGATCTGCTGAAGCTGAAATTCAGGTTTTCTTATCGTGATGGTTGCACGGAATAAAATGTCTGAGACACACGGACTGAGTTTCTCCGATTTGAGTTTCTTCAGACAACCGCATCTCACGTACTGAAGTTATGAGGAAAAACATCTGTCTCGTGTTATAAACGGAAAAAGAGACAGATAGTTTCCTGGACTGTTTGTTGACTGAAGCAATTTTTTATTTCATCCTTAGCCACGCACACAAGAACCTCAAGGTTTGACCGGGAGCAATAACTGTTGCTTCTACATCGACAAGGTAAAACAATAAAGACAGGAGGCGTGGACATGTTTTGGATCTGATAATGCACGTCATATTTCATTAGCCTACTTATCTGCTTTGGTTCAAAGCAAACAGCCAGGAAACTAATTAGCATGAACTACTGTTTAGAACACATTTGGTGTGACTGTGCATAAATAGCATGCCTTAGTGCCAAAAGAGATCCTGCAGACATAAAAGATATCTTCAATGAATTTACATGTGGTCACAATCGGGTGATCACACTGTGTCTCCAAAATAATTAGTTGAACATAACCAAAAGGCTTTTTTAAGCTTTAAAGCTAAGAGATGCTGATGAGCCCTTCCTGCATGTAAGCAAATGTTGAATTCATCCTTTAACATTAATTAAAGTCAGGTTGCAAATCCACTAACACCGGCTGGTCCTACTTTTTCCTCCCTGTCCCTCCCCTCTGGTTATTTATTGTAACAACATTCTTTCATTGTACAGAGGTCATTGAAAACAGCTGAGACGGAGCAGGGCATCATATGGAAACATGTTCCAAACAGTAAACCATCCTGCACGTGAACACACACACACACACACAGGAGAGACCACTTCACGCTGAACATGTTTCTTATAAAAGAAACATGTTCAGTGCGTCCCTGCTTCTCTCATCTGAAGCATGTGGTGCATATTGTGTGCATCTGAGCCACATTCACATAGAAAAATTGCTGTAGAGATTCACATTGCTAACACTAGAAAATTGTTCGTCTTTTCATCTACTAAAGATAGAATTTTCGACCAATTTAAATTCTGCTGGGAAGAAAAACACTAAAGTGGTGAAAATGGCAGATATCATTACAAATGAACAGAACAGATTTTCCTATTTCCAATAATAGCACTTTAAAAAGGAAACCGTTTCCCACTTATCTCAACCTAAAGTGAGTCGATAGCACAAAACCAAAATGTCAATAAGATAAGTAGCAGAATGGATATGAAATGTCACATTTAATCCCCACAAGCGTGCACACACACACACACACACACACACACACACTCACACACTCACAGACTAAGCCTATTAACAACCCCAATAAGCTAATGAAGGCTGGCTAAATCATGAGTTACTGGGCGCCTTTATAGAAAGGCTTCTAATTGATCCAATAAGGCCATTAAGAATTTGCGTGAGATTAGAAAACAAAAGCTAAGGCCCTTTCCCTGGCAAACGGCAGCTACTTACACTGCGTTCATCAATAACCTTCGTTAAGGAGACACAATGGAATTCAGACAAATGCGTAGTCACTGCCCGATATTAAAGCAGAGGCCTTAGCAAGCGCCTGAGCATTTTCAAAAAGCGCCAACGAGAGGAGTTTTTGGCGAAGTCGGGCTGAAAACAACCACAGAGGCACAACTGAGTGAGAGATGTTTTTTACTTTGCAGCCGGAGTTTGAGAAGGAAAAGTACAAAAGTGGGACATTTTTTGAAAAGACTCAGTTCTAACACAACACAGCTTTTCTTTTGTTCAACTTCCTGAATGCCAACACTAGCTGTCAACCTGATGTCATCCGGTGTGCCTTCCTTGAAACAAACAATCCTCAGCGATTAAAGTTTTAAACTGTTGCCATAAAAGAACAATTTGATGTCAGTAAGAAGCAAGACAATGGCTGAAAATACTCTGACGAGCCTGCAAGAGTTGGTATTATTATTCAAATTGCCCGAAAGGCGTCATGAAAGTTTCATCTGATCTAATCTCATCTCTTTTTGAATATCCGGAGATTCGATAAAAAAAGTGAGTGATGTGGAAAAACAAGCCAACGAGATGAGTGATTTGCTCAGGGTTGATTTCTCCAACTCCAGAGTTCCTCCACAGAGAGATAAACCTTCCCCCGACCAAAACAGCCCAGATAATCGTGCCAGGTTCTCTCCTCTCTAACCTCAGCATCCCGTCCATAAAACACCCGCCCAGAGACAAGGAGAGAGAGTTATCGATACGCAAGTCAATCTATCCACTGCCTCCGAACGTAGGAAACCAACTGTGTCAGCCCCTTGCAGATGGAGCAAGGGCCCATAAAGTCAATACCATATCCATCAGCTAAATAGACTGCCACGGTCATGATTGTTTATGGTGGTGGGCGGAGACAGAGTGTGAATGGGTGTGTGTTTAGTCAGCATGGTAAAACCGAAGAGGACTCGCACTGTGCAAGGCGTTCTCTCTGTCTCAGAGGGAGTCAATACGTGGAGGACAATAATGATTCGGAGAGGAACTGCCTTACAACTGCACGGTTCATCACCTGGGCTCAGAGCTGGCAAAGGTTAAATAGGCAAAGATGTCCGAGGTACGCTCGGCTGACTATAAAGGCCGACTCACCATTAACAAAAACAGTTCTTTCCGAGCTGCCCCAAGATAATAACTCTTGTGGGAGTATTCTTTTAAAAAAATAGATGGAAAAAAGACTCAGTGTGCCAGTGCAGGGTAATTAGCCGATAACCTCAGATAGGCCTCCTCTCCCATCTGATCTCCTCTATATCCCAGTCAAATCTGACACCTCTAACCCTCCACCTTCAGAACGTCTCCGGCTGACAGACTGGCTCTCCAGAGAGAAGACCCTGAGGAGGAAATGGCAGCCGTGTGACAGAGCGGTGAGGAAAGCTACATCCATCCACTGCCAAAAGGCTGCTTTAAACCCAGAGACGCTTCCCACAGTTGCAAAAAAGTATGTGATAGTACTTCAAGATTGACAGAACGAAATGAATCAAAAGTTTACACGATATTTCACAGCCCCTGTTCTTGCATATCTCAGTAAGTGATCCATTAATGTCACAGTCGCTGCACATACAGATATAGTGTTTCCAGCTCAGAGGTGCTGACGTCCACAGTGAAACGCCCTTGGACCATCTTAACATTCAATACCTTACTCAAGGGGAGTTCAGCTGAGGTTGTAAGAGCCACTGATGTAATAACAACCAGTGATTGTACCAGCAACCTTCTTCCTTATCGACCTGGCTCTTTACCTGCTATACGTCTTGCTGCTAGAACAGACAAGGACTGAATGTCTTCACATCTTTCCCATCTTAAACTAGACTGGCTTAGTAGAGCGCATACCTCCTCAAAGCCCCTTTAAATTCAATGCAGCTGCACCAAATCACATGCACTCGATCACTTTAATAAATATGCTTATTTTTTCATCAAGATTGGTTAGTTATTTTATGAGAAATCTATGAAAACGTCAATAAATGCCCTATCTCACAATGTTAAAGAAAATGAAAAACAGATCCTCGTCCCCTGAGTCCAGGAAATGGAGGCTAGAGGTGAAATGAAAGGTGGGTGTAGGGTCCATTGTTTTTAGACACACACACTCAGGGGTCCAAAGACCACAGATAGGGATTGGGGTCTTGGTTTGTGTCTTGCCTGATCTCAAACATGTGTATGGCTATCATGAGGCATGTAGACCGGTGGAAGAATTCCATTGGTTCTGTTTTCAGCCAATCTCTGCATCTTCTTTTCTTCATGATACTGCAAAAGTTCAGTACCACTCTGTGTCAGTTGAACTGATTCTGTAACTGAACTCTTTCCACCTATTGATCAATATAATCTCATTGGTTAATCTTCAAGCTAAACCACTGTGTGTGTGCTCTCATTCTTTGGATCTACGATTGATTTTTCATCAGAAGATCTACACCAACCCCTCCTACCTTGCTCCGAATCGATCAAAAGTTATAATAACTTCTTTCTTACAACAAAAAGAGCCAACGCCAACAGAAAAAGCACCTGAAATTTGCATTAGTTACAATATAAAACTCAGAATGTAGAGATACACTTTGAGCCACAGCACTTATTGCTGCTCAGTTTCCCAGATAGCAAGCTTGTTAGATTCGTCACAGGTACACAAGTGGTTGATGCTTTATTGCTCAGAGATGGAAGGATACAAGCCTCACAAACATGCCGTCCCTGAACTGAGACACAGCTTTAGTTTATCCATAGCTTGGTCCATGGCTAGATCTCTATCCATCTAATATCAGTATTGGGTTGGGCAGCACAAAACCTAAAACTACTACCTTCTAAACCGATTAATAATAACAACAACAATCCGCCTATGACCCTATTATTTCTGCGTACATTAAAAAGTACACAAGCACAAACAAACAACACAGCTCCTATCTAGTACGCCCCCTCCATACCCAAAATTACCCCCGACCATGACCTCCATTATGCTGTTAATGCTGCTGGATGAGAGGGAGGTCTGCTGGCCCACACAGGCTAATGGTGAACAACAACAGAGTGGGCCAGGGCTCTGCCTCAGGGTCAGTCTGCGGCTGGTCAGACACTCAGCAGGACGACTGCTGTCATCTCTGACTCACAGCTGGGAGTCACATGACCTGCCGAGGCATGTTGGTTCCAGATACCACAACCAACAGATGACTAGATGTCCTGACGCACACTCACACAGATTACTTTATGTTTGCCAGAAGGCTCAGTGTCATCATATGCGGATTTCTCGAGGGTTTTCATCATGTCCCTGTTATCAGATTCATGTTTTCAACAATTCAAGCGGTTGAAGATAGGTCATCATGAGGTTTTTGTGTATTGTGTAATGTCAAGGTATGTTGCCGGTTTTCCAAAAACGTTTAAACTACCCAGCCCCCTGAGACCAGTAACTTTCTTAAGTCTATGCAGGTTTACTGGAGAAAGGTCTGAGGAGAGAGATATACGTGTGCACACAACCCACTATAAAATGGCAACTTCTTTGATATGAGTACAGACTGAAGGAAAAAGACACAACATGTTAAAAACGTTGAAAATGCTCATAGCTGCAGAATTTGAATGGAGAGCAACACAGATTTACATGTGAATTGAAACAATGACGCACTGTCAGGCAGCAGTGGGTGAATGTGATGCGCATGCAGGCTCATTCAAATCTATACAAATCTATAGTGTCAGTGTGACACACAAACAAATTATGTTTCTGACGTCAAAGCAACCAGACTATCTTTCTGTCTCTACATCCGAGATCACGGGACACATGAAGAAACCTCCAATCTGATGTGTGTAGAGGAGATGGGTCAGAGGTCGACCTCATGTCCCC
Source organism: Limanda limanda (assembly GCF_963576545.1). Classification (NCBI taxonomy): domain Eukaryota; kingdom Metazoa; phylum Chordata; class Actinopteri; order Pleuronectiformes; family Pleuronectidae; genus Limanda; species Limanda limanda. The sequence goes on along the minus strand of NC_083646.1, from coordinate 7,098,740 downwards.
TCAGGCAGTAGATTAACCATTTCTGTGTTCACCACATTGACAGCGTGACCTTTTCCTCTCCATTCTACCTCCTCAAACACACAACCTATTCCTCTGCTGTTGATATTACAGAAAGTCTGACTGTCTGGTATCGGGCTATAAGAGGCCATCTGTAAAAAAAACAAAGACGCCCTTCATTAATAAAACTGAGTTTGTGTGATTGAGGCAGTGTTTTGGTTTGTATATGTGGCAACGGTTTAGAGATCTTATCGCTCCACTGAAATATCTGATCCAGACAACAGTCCCGTCTGAACAGGGGTCTGAGTTACACCATGGGCGGGTTTTTGGACCTACATCGTCTGATAAAGGATTTGTTTAGAAGGCTTGTGTACGTCTAATCGTATCTGCAATTTCAGATTTAGGGATTTTAATATGTTGTCTCTGCCACCTTGTTCTCCTTCACTGTGAGAAGTTGTGATTAACCCAAACAGACCTTTGATCACCGTGCTTTTCCTATGCTAACTGGAAAACATGGACAATGACGGTATAATAGTTGCTTTGATGCCGGTGTTAAATGATCCGTCTCTAAAGGGTGACAGGAGGCTCGGCGGAAGCCTCAAGGACACAGGGAGCTCTAGCTGCAAGGTTGGCCTAACAGGCACCTGACAGAGATGATAATCATTACCTCAGAGGAGGTTGTGCTGGGTGGCCCCAGATTTTCCCACAGGAAGCAAATTTGTATCTACATCCCAGTAATTTGAACCTTGATGAAGGACACGGCCCATTTATGTCTATGCAAAACCTGCATATCCGACATAGCATTTGTTTATCTCTCATCCATTGAGGCTTGACTCTATACTGAAGGGGAACCGAAGTATAAAAAAAAAAAAAAGGTTGTGCCACCCTCCGCCATACAGGAAGCAGTCAGCCCATGTGTTATTGGTCAGTTTTGCAGCTCTGGGATGTGGAGTAAAGATAGCGGGTGGGTAATGCGTGTCAGCTGCAGCCAGTACTAATTAATGGCCAACACTTCGGTGTTATTACAGACATATGGCTGATATAAAACAATGATTAAACCAGTGCTGCTGTGGTCACTGGAGTGTGTCTACAGTTTGTTTACAAAGCAGTCGATAGGTACTTTAATAAAGTACCCACCAATCGGCCTTTATCTTCCAGGATGCTGCCGTTTTGCTCAATTGTTTTCTTCTCCTCATTGAATCACTCTTTATCTCTGTCTGCTTCTTAACTATCGCCGTTTATGCATCCATCTCAAAGACCAGCTTCATATTTTTGTCCTGAACTGATAAGGCCTTCGATGACTTAGTATCCCACCATTCTGGGTCCACTAGGATAGAGGAAGACTTTCTGTGACGGATTAAAGCTGCTGCTGACCGGTCCTGTTGTAGAGCGCAAACATATCAATTTACTATGAGCCTTTATCAAAACGAGCAGACGGCATAAACCAGCAAGAGGATCATACCTAGCCAATATAGCAGAAGTAGGTCACAAAAAGTTTCAAGGGAATTGCATATTAATGCCAATATGCAAATCAACTTTCTTCCGAAGCATTTTTTTTCAATTAAATATTCACAAAGGAAAGAGAAATTCTAGCAATAAACGGATGAATATTTTTTTTTCAATTACATAGAGCAGAGAGTGTGATAAGGTTAAAGATCAAACATGTGAACAGTGACCTGAAGGAGATGAGGTGCACGGCTCCTTTGTCGAGTAATAACAGAAAATTGGAACGTGCAGTTATATTTGATTATGCTCTATTCTAGTAAGGACTTGAGCTGACGATTTAAATGAATAGAAACGGTGATTCAGTCTCCCCAATCAAACTGTATTTAATTGGTTGTTATTGTGTTCTCCCATCATACATGTCTAGCTTCACAAAAGGAAGGAGAGTAAAAGTAAAAGCAGCTTTTACAGCAGTGAAATGGGGTGAAAAGAGTCAGAAGATAAGTAACGTGTCAAAGACTGGGAATGTTCTCCTTTTGCTGGAAGACCGTTTTTTTTTTTAAAAACCCTGGCTTATCCTGAGCCACAGCGAGAACCAATGGTGATCTTTTGGGCTATCTTTTCTAATTTTCACAGTCTATGTTTCTCAGCTCTTTGACAAGCACCATGCATCATCACCAGCAACCACATAAAAGGGATGGAGGAGATTAGATAATAACAAAACAAGCCCAGTGCGGCTTTCGCAGAACACAGGTTTGACCTAAAGGAAATGAAACGGCGGTTCCTGGCATCTCTCCAGACGAGAACCAAAGGTTTAGACCGCTATTCTTAAAACAATCCAACTTGCTAAACATCTGAAATTCATTTCTATAGGAAACTCCTGAGCTGAAGTCAAAGGAAAGAGAAACGAGGGGGGTTCGGGAGGGGGATCAGGGGAGTAACTGCTTCCAGCTCAGCGTTTGGCTGCAAAGTCTCCACCTACATCTGAGCCAAATTACGCAATGTGGCCTGCTGACCACATCTGTCTGTATGACTAATCACTGTGACAGGGCAAGCCTCCAACCCACACAGCTCAATACCTGGGCCTAAGAGCAAACACACACACACACACACACACTCACACACACAGACTCACTCACACACACTCACATGGACTCAAAGTACACGTTGCCCTCTGATCACTGGCTTAGACAAAGATAGCCAAGGAATCTTTCATGTCATACGTGGTCGGTTTCAAACCCAGACTTGGAATCTTGCCATACAGCGGAAAGTCTAATCATATCACCTTTAACTCTGCTGCTTTGCAACAACACTTGATCAAATATAGTGCAATTCGGAGCAGAGAGAAGCATCACAGCTAATTTCACACATAACCGCCTCGATTCAGGCTTGTTCCAAATCTGTTTTTCCCAAACCGAGGCTCTCTTTCTGTCAAATCGTGTTAAGCTTCATTCGACCTATACTGCGACTGCTCAAAGAGACCTGTGGGGGGGAAGCAGAGGGGACAAACCAACAACAGATGTGAGCCCAGCCCGGAACACTTTCCTCCGTGGCGCTCTTATATCACTGTAGCTTGGGGCTCCCCTTGGGATCCTTGAGCTGGGAGCGGAGGACAGACCCCATGCTGGGAATTGGCACCATCAACTAAGAAGTCACTTTCACCGTGCTGGCTCCAGGGCCTGCCAGCTAGTAAAGGACAAACTAAGATAACTACCAATGGAGGGTGTTTGGGTTTATTTGTATGCACATGAGCACATTAACTCCATGTGTATCGGTGTCACACTTTCTGTGGTCTTATCTTTTCAAAGGCCGTCGCCGAACAAGAATATATTATAACAGCAGGTCAAAAATCAGCGAAAGGTTAAAAGTGCAGCGATCAATCGCGTTTGCCTTTTGTTCCGATTCACCAGCCCGGTACAGATAGCACAGAGAGTTGATCTGCACTGCTAATGCTGTCAATAGCCGAGCGTGCGGTGTGACAGTTATCTTATCAGGCAACACCGTGATTACAGTTCAGGTAATGAGAGTGAGGCCTCTCTCATTTGTCATGCTTTGTGTGTGAAGCTGCATGTGGCCAAGCTACAGCGATAGAGCCGTCTCACCGCACACACAACACCTCTGAAGCCGCAGTTAATTGGGGTAATAGAATGATAAAGGAGGGCAAGCATGGGTGCCTGGAAGTGAGTATAACATGCAAACATGTATGAATATAAGCTTGGTCCACAGACAGGTTTAAATAATAGCTTGAGGTAATAATCTATAATTTGAATTTTTTATTTTGATTAGTAGAAAGTCTGACAGATTAAAAATATTGGCCTTTCACAGACATGGATTGCCGTTATAAAACTCTTATTGTACAGAATAAACAATACAGAAAAGATGTGCATTTGTGATTATATAAACGTTAATTTGTTATTCACGTTCTATGTATTTCTATTTGTGTTTATGGTTTACGTGTAAAATATCAAACCTCAATCAAATGTCTTGGTCATATGATTTTGGTGAAAACATTTTGGAAATCCTTGACTTTTTTTAAATGCATATCAGCTGAATGACGATGTATAGGAACTATATTATTCCGGACTAAAGGCATCAGCTTCCAAAGATCTATATCGGTCCCGCTCTATTGATTATGTTTATATCCCATTCATGACACCATTAAAGTTTATGCTTTAACTTGCTTTATTTAATTATGTGTATTTAACTAAAAACAATAAAGCACGATATACGATGTGCTGCTGAGTCAGCCTCCACCTCTGTTACAGCACCTCGGAGAACACCGGCTGTCACGTTCCTCTACAGCTTTCTAAGCAGCACGAGTATGTAGAGTCTCTCACACCGGCGAACATACACAGTCATGCCCTGGAGGATAACATATACTGCTTAATTGGGGCCTGGTGTTGGTGTGTATGAGACACACCGCGACTGTAAAAAGGAAGGTGAATTACACAGCTGTAAAAGAGGTAGCTGAGGGACGGCAGTTAAACCAAGAAGCACAAGTGTTATCGCTTCCTGCCGAAGACGCCTTGTGACCAGGAGGAGCCACCGATTGACTTACAACTGTGGGACTCTCCTCTCTCCACGATTAAGAAGCATTAACATAGAATTCTATGAATGCTTTTGGTTTACCTGCAACATAGTGTGACGTTTTTTTACCTTTCCCCCACTTTCTCATCCCTGTGAAACTTTCTCATGGGCGTCAGATACATTTCTATTGCTTGTATTGTACAGAGAGCAATCCTGGGCCAGTGCAGAGACTCCGATCATATAATCACCTTCTCTATTCCCTGATCAGCCTGTCAGAGAGACACAAGCCTGTATAATAAGATGTCAATCAGAAGTCTGCTTTTCTCTGAGGAAGCCAACAGCATCTGCCCAGGAGACAACGTGCTGTCTCCAAGAGCCCAGAGTGCATCACTCAGCAGAACTGTGGCATGCTGACCAAGTGTTGGTACAGGACATGTGACATGACGTCAGGAGCTTAGTGAAAGGAGACTGGAGGTGTTAGAACAAGGGTGAAGTGGCACAAAGGGAATACAGGGACTCGTCTCTAGGTAATTTTAAGTGAGATCCCATAATTAGAGTTTCAGAAACACAGTAAACTCAGTGCTTACCAATACACAATGCATGTGTATTGTGTTACATCACCCTATAGACAACAGCGTCCTTGTTTTGCTCTCTCTTATACATTACACTTGTAACCTATAGCTGCATTATACCACAGACAGTAGGCTATTGTACACAGAGTGGAACTACACAGAGGAGGGGTTGTATGAGAGAGCTGAGATAAATTGTGCTACTATTTAGCAAGGCAGTGTTTTGCTCCGGCGTTTATTTCCAAAATAGATGCATTTTATTTGAGTGAAACATTTATGGCACAGAGGCTGTTTTTGTATTTTATGGTCACACAAAGCGCTGGTGGACAAGTGTACAAAGGAGCTGCGGCTTGTCAGTTTTCTTGGGAAGACATAAAACAAAAATCTAACTGTTACTTTAAGATTTCATGAGAGAGAAACTTCGCCTGGAGCTAAGATCTGAGTGTTGTGAATGCTACTGCTGAGCTAGTCTTGATCAAAAGTTGACTGGTCACGTAGGGCAAGGATATCACAACAAGACAAGGTTTGTTTCAAGTGGGTTTTAGATCATTTGATTGAGATACGAGCCGTTGAGTTTTCTTAATGACATCCATCCCATCTCACATGTTATTTTAGAAGCAACAGACACTCTGAGCAAAATATAATTGGACGATTACTGGAAACATCCGAGTCTGGCTTCCCGTTGACCTTTATTCCAGCCACGGGGCAGACACGAAATGACAAGTCTGACCATCAAACTCTGAGTAGGGTTAACAGGTTAACTTTAAGTGCTGTGAATGATTCACAGTCGCCAGGGGTGGTAGAGCCACAAGGCCAATGAACTTCAATTTCAGTGCTGTTATCAAGGCCGCTGTGAGAGAAGGCAGCCAATTACAACACTGTGGAATGGGACAGTCACTCAGCCAAATAGCCTTTGCTTTGTCCACAGTGAGAGGCACATTCTGGGGTAATGGAACCAAGGTGAAAGGAGATAAAGAACCCAAACTGTGTTGTTCCTGTGTCGGGAGGAATACGGGTGTCAGGGTCCGCCGACCACAAAGGCCAGAAGGGACAACCTGTGCCGGCAGACAAATGTCGCGGACGGAACCCGGCGTGACTGACAGTCATTGGAGGAGACGAAAGGCTCAAGGAAGTGAGCTGGATCAGCGTCTCCAGCCGACCCGTATTCAGCTGTGTGCTCTCACATCCTTCATAATCCTGCCAAGTGCTGGCATTGTGAGAGTCCTTTGAATGAGTGGCCGTCAATCCGCAGATTAACCAGAGTCAGATGTGACTAGAAACCACAATGAGGGATGAGACTGTTTAAATTACTCATTTACCAGAGTCAACACAGCATCTTACTATGGAATATTATCAGTAAAAAAATATGCTTTAAACCAGACAGCTATACATCTAACCATGGTTTTGCAAACATGTACATTTAGGTTTGTACCAGTACAAGCCTCAACATTTACATTTTTCTGTTTGCAAATTCTGTCTCTACATGTTTGAATATGCAGTTCCTGCTATTTTACTTAATCCCATCTGATCTCGGGTTTATGGAGATTCACAAATTACATGTTGACGTGTTCTTTAGTAAAAACACTCACTCCTTTTACCTGGTTCAGTTAATTTGCCATAATCTCCTCGTAGTCCTGAGTCTCTCTCTGGCAAATCCTTTGTTTAATTTAAAAAGTACTGACTACAAAACCCCACCTTGTGTAATATCTGAGACGCACACATGTCACGGCTTGTTAAATTTGGTTTGAATACAGGAAACTAGACACACAAGAATGCAAAAACAAGTACACACAAAGTCCTTCATCATGAAGAATGAATCCTTCTTTTTACAGATATAACGAATCTTATATCGATCAGTTGGAATTCAATATATCTGCCTCCTTAACGGACAGAAACACCTGTAATATAAACATGATCGTGTTCAGTGCGGGTGCAGTGTATTGCAGAAGCATTAAAAAGAACAATCCAGCACTCAACAGTTGAGCGTGCAGCTTAGGCGTGTTGTCACGTACGACCACAGCATCCTGTTTCCTGACTGGTGACCACGTGGAGCGAACCACGAGCCAACAAGCGGAGCGCGGCCGCCGCTCGACCGTGGAGGACAAAAGGCGTTTCTCCAGTAGCAGGCGGCGCCCGGCTAATTGGTGCTCAGCGGGAGCAGAAACAAAAGATGCAGTGATGTCATCGGGGGGGGACTCCGTGGGGGGATGCCTCCCCGAGCCGTGCACCCAATTGTATAGCCCCCCTCTTCTCGCCCATTCACCACCAACCACTCCTCATACAATGTCTCAGAGGCGACCACGGCACTGAATGTAATTTCAGCCCCACGACAAAGGATGACACAGACGCTGCTATTTTAAGAGGCTTTCTGGTCAAGCTCTCGTATTTCTCACTTCCCACAAAAGGTTTCCTGAATTCATCGCTATAATAACTAGGTTGCCAGCCCCCCCATTATGCGTCAGGGCTGCCCAGAGGCCCCCCGTCGGATTTTTTGTTTTTACGGGTGTGTGTCGTGTTAGCCCCACCCCCAATCCAGAAGCTAAAACAATGTGCATCTTTGTTTCTCTCCCCCCACTTTTCATCAACAGGGGGTTGGGGTTCAGCGGCTTGAGCAGGAGGCGGCAAGGATTCTGTCTCAGTGTTGGACAGAGACAAGTGCAGCCACTGGTCGTTCAGGTCGGTGCCAGCGAGCGACGGGTCTGGAGTGGCACAAACAAAGCAATGGTGTCCTTTGTGAAAGGCAGAGAAAGGCTCAGTATCACTGCTTCTCCTCCCAAACCCCTAAAGTCTTGATTCAGAAACATCTCATCCACTCAAGTTCCTTTTCTCACTGTCTCTCTGTGTCCATTCAGCCTCCTCTCCGAGGAAAGATGTTTTATAACAATTTGCCCTCTCTGTCTCACTCCGTCACTGAGGCTGTCAATTTTAGCTGGGAATTTAAAACACTGACACAGAGTAAGACAAACAACTCATGAAGAAGACACACAAATATCTGTTACTGGCAGATCACGGTATTTCAAAACAGAAGTTCGAGCAAATCTGGAAACTTTATGTCCAGAATGTTGTACAAGGCCTCATAAATAACACTGAACAGTTTTCCTTGTCATGTAACTCCTTTTGACAAATGCACACAATTAAGTTCACCGAGAAGTTTGCAACCCCTTCTTTGGGTATAATGGAAAAATACACCAAAGCTAGGCAGCAGGCACTATTAAGCATAATGTGAGAAAACACTATTCATCAAACATCCTAATTACGCTGGGAAATGTGACTTTACTCAGTCGAGAAAATGAAGCAGTTGTTCTTGTGCTCCGATCAAAACAAAGGCAGAAACAATGAAAATTGAAGAAACAAGGCCCAAGCATTCTGCCCACGATATGGATTGTGATATTTCACTTTGAAGTTAGTCTTTAACATTAGTCTCTATATCAAGCATTCTCCAAATTGGGAACAATGCAAAGGTGAAACTATTTTGATCCCAAACTACCCTTGAAAGTGTCGTCCATGCTTTTATCTCGTACACACAGTACATTTGGATAATTGTAATTCCCTCAGTCAAAAATGGCATCTCCCGCCTCCAGCTTGTTCATTCGACATATTCTTGCTATACCACACTTACAGGTAGTAAGGTATAGAATTGGTTTAAACTTTTAAACCCATATCACAGATTCCCTGTGAGCCCGGCCGCTGCCTCTCCTCCTCAGGCAGAAGCGTTCCCACAACTCACTACAAACAGAAACTGGGCTCTGTTACGTTAGAGCTCCGCAGCTGTGAACTCTTTACCTGTGGAAGTTGGGTTTGCAAACTCAGTTGCTTCTTTGCCTCTTAAATCACTTCATAAAACTTTATTTTCCCACAAAATAAGTTCTTTCATATAGTTTTTCTGTGGTCTACCTAGTTTTTATCACTTATATTTGACCTGTTTGTATTGTGATCTTTTATTTTGCAGGAGGCCGGTACTACAAGGCAGGAATTGGGATTTTTGAGGTTTATTTTCACTGAAATCTTGTTTTAATGAGCCAGACTTCATTCAGAACTTCCGCAGGCTGACTCACGACTGAAAACTTTGTGATGCTAACTAGCATAAACTGAGACTGACAACATCTATCAGTGAATTTAACTATGCTCTCCACCCAACCAGATGGAGCAACCAGGCCTTCACCCCCTTCCTCACCGCCAGGCATCCCAGCTAACCAGCCGTGCCCTGCTCGCCTTGACAAGCAAATAGGCCACTCCACCGGCACTGCCGCCGTAATTGGAAAGAAGATGGACCTCCGCTCTGAGAACATTTCACCTGAGCACGGCAGGCAAAATCACACAGCTCAGTGATATCCAGAGTATATTCTGAAGACCATTTACGTGGTACCCCCCATCCCCTGGTGCTGCGGGCCCTGCCTCCATCCCCGAAGTGAGATTGCACACACGGACCCTCGGTGAGATGCTCTGAATTCACCTGCACTCTCAGCTATCAGCTCTCTGGGAAAATAGACCCTGACACTTGGCAAGCTGAACAATTACAGCGATCACTGTGCCGTGGCCTCGTTATGGGACACTAAATCGAAGTATATTCAAATTACTTTTATCAAGGTCAAAGTACAGGTTACATTAGGTTTATGAAGAGCTGCCATCATAATTAACCACAAACATATTTATAAATTAAATTGACGTGAATATTCCTTGAAATGTCTGAATGATCTGCTTATTTACTCGCATGTTTCTCTATGTGCATTCAGGTGTACGGTTTCATGAAATGGTCGATGATCTTCGCATTAGGAAAATGTTCACAGACGCCAGTGTAGACATGATCATAACCATTAGTCGGAGAAAATCGCAGGTTACCGAGTCACCTTGAATACATCATCACTACATGTAATGTAGCATGAATAATCTTTTGAGCCCAAGACCATGAATATGGCACTAAAGTGTCTCATGATCGGCCTATTTGAATAAATTCAGATGCGTGTTTCATCAGACCTCTTAAATGGAGATAACCAGACATTTTTTTAACAGCTGTTAAGACTCCATGAATCTAATATCAGGCTCTTTAAATATCAGATACTGTATGAGCATAAATAACTGAACTCGCATCCCCCCTGAGATTTCTGTTATTTCACAGGCAACTATGGGGGAGGGGGTTGTGCATAATCCACAACACTACACATGCTCGTTAGAATTATCCAGGAAGTGAAAAACAGCATGGTGTTCATCACGGAGGTTGAAGGCACCTCAGCAATGTCCGACCCCCACATAGATCAGTCGGGTCCCTGAATGCTTTCACTAATCCTTGGAGAGTTTAAAGCACCACAAGGAGGAATTCTCTGTTTCAGCCACATTCTGTTTGTGCTGTTAAGATTCCCCTCGTCGACCCCCCCCCCCCCCCCCCCCAACCAGCTGACTCATCATGCTCCACCATTACAGTAGTATATTATACATGATTACAGTACCAATAAAATGGAAAAGAAAAAGACTGGTAACTAAAAGAATACAAATTCACAATTGAATCTTATGTGAAATAAAACAAATTGTGATGCTCTGCTTTCATTAGTCTGATGTGTGAACAGCTGCATAAAATAAAACAAATAAGAGATGAAGATAATGCAATGCAAAATACTAAAATACTAAAATAATCATTCAGTGAAACTTTAGGCAAAATAGCAAATATATTCTGGTTCTCCATCTCAACTTCAAATACGTTTAGGGACACAACAAATCAAATACAAATTTTCATTTATAAATATAAAAAATCTATTCCTCAGGCTCTTATATTAAACCCTGGCTGCCCGACAGACAGGTCACCGAGTGACAGCAGGATGGGATGCATCTCCGGAGTGATCTCAGACATTGCAGAAGCTGTTTGTCTCGATCAAAGTGTTCAGAGAGAGAGATTAGGTAAGCGAGGCAATATGTCTAACAACCCTCGCCACTGCCTACCCTCCCTGCTGCCCCCTCAGAGTAAATAACCTGAGTGCCAGCCGCTGACCTGACAGAAAATTGCCTTATTGATCCCCAAAGCGATTTTCCACCGTGGCCTTTTCTCCCGAGAACCCACTGCAGCAGTTTTTCCAGGAGGACCGTTGGGTAAACTGTGCTGGAATGAACTTCTGTGTGTGTGTGTGTGTGTGTCTGTATGTGTGTTTGTGTTTGGGCAAAAAGCAATACTGAGAATTGGGAGATTAGATGGTCCTGCTGAGTCATTTTCCTCGGACTCCACTAGGACACATGGTACATTTTTTTTTTTAACATATTCAGTTCCCAAGGAAGGGAAAATGGAGAACGAGCACGGATGACTTGGGAAACACATTCCTCTTTCTTCCTTTTCCATTCTGTATATTTAGCTGTAATCTGCAGGAAAACGCCTGCGGTGCGAGTCTGTCTTTAGCAGAGAGGTAAAACAGCCGCCTGTCAGTTCTCTCTTAGAATATTCAGCCCCAGGGCACTGTTCAACACCCCTTAGAGGAAAAGTGTCAAAACATACACACACAAACACCAATCCCTGAATGAACTTTTTAGCTTTGCTCGACTCCACGGATGTTTTTCTTTATCTGAAAGTCTTTTCTTCCTGTCGTTTTTATTTTTCTTTCTCTGCATTCGGGCTGCATAAACCTGTGTTTATGAACCGTCAGTGTCACAGTGAGTGGTGGTGTGTGGAGGCTGGCGGCTGCTCTCATGTCGGCCCAAAAATAAATTGTGTTAGTGAAATCCGGCTACTCTGACTGTTTGAAGAGGAGCGAGAGTGGTGCACAGTCCCATGCCTTTTTAATGCCCGTGTACTCAAGGTGCTCATCGTATAACAGAGCTGAAGTGAGTTTTGACTATTTCAACGAGCTGAGGCGAAAAAGCAACACATCAAAATTCAAATAAAAGAAGAAATACGACTCAATATGGAAAGAGAGATAAATAATCTGTACTGTGTGTCCAATGAGTGACAGAAATTCTTCTTCGACAGGGCTAAACACCAATATGATGGTCATAATATTTTTCTTTAAAAAATGAGACCATGTTTGTATTGCATTTCTTCAATAAGGTATTCAGTAGATCTGTGAGGATTAGAGCCTGACCGATGCAGAGTTGTGGGGCTTGAAGCCAATGCTGATCATGGGAAGTAAAATATAAATCTATGCAGATTTATTGGCCGATATACAAGATAAAAAATTTATAATGATTTGCCAGTGATTCCAAATGTATTGTTATCAAACCCTGCAATTGAAATGCAATTGATATGTTACAGTTAAGCTATAAAACTGTTAACAGAACTATAAATACAAGTTTTCATATCAGAGATACCAATATAAAACAATAAGGCTCATATCAGCTGATCTTTATCAGCCAACTGATAAATCACTCAAGCTCTAGTAAGGTTTTTCTCAACATCTAATCATTTCTATACATTATAACAAGATAGAAAATGTACCTTAAGTATCATATATTCACTGAGACCTTGTGATAATAGAGTCTTTACAAATGATGGAAAAAACGATATTCGAATAAAGATTCATGGAACAAATACTTTGGTATACTATTTTTCCAAACTCACAGACTTCCTCTGAATGACAAGAATTATGCAAGAGACACACATTTCATGGAGTCATCAGAAAGCCGCTGACCCCTGGGACTCATAAGACCTCCCATACAATTCAAAGATTGACAGAGAGCAATGAGGAGGCACACGAGGGGTCGAAGGAGGAGGAGGAGGAGGAAGCTGGAGAATTTTAAGTTAAGGGTGAATGATGAAGGGAGGAGTGAACCAGCGATAACTTACATCTAGCCGTTGGCTCGGAAAAGCAGGATTTTTAGTGAGAGCAGCCACATGACTCATAAATCTCAATTGTTTTCCTCGTGTTGTCCAATAAAATAAGGCCGTTCCCCTGGTGGGTGACAACAAAGTGCTGAAGGGGCACTTTCCAAGAGCTGCTCTCCCGGACCTTATGTCAATAACAGGCTGCAGGAAATTCCTCTCCCTGATTCCGACAATGTTTGTGCTGGTGTGGATGAGTGCGAGGCGACCTCTGACCTTGATACGACTGAATGTGTGACAGAGAGAAGGCCAACAGACTGCCAGCTGACACTGATATCCTTCATCTTCTGAGGGGAAAACAAACACCGCCTCCGCCAAGTCAACTTCCTGTTTCCTGGAAAAACCTCAAGCGTCTCTTTTTCCAGCCGCTCAGACATTTTTATCTGTCACTCAGGGGCAGTTGGACTGTGCCAATACCGACTGATGTCTCCATAGCTGATGGAGATGAGTCACTTACGCCTATTGGAAATAACACGAGGAAATGAGATCGGAGATTAGACACAGTAGGGTGCAAATCTGCTCTGGATACACTGGTAATTATCCATGTAAAGTCCACGAGGAGGTGGGGCGTGAGTTGGGATAGAATGAATTCCCTGTACGGTAATATATTCCAAGAGAGAGCAGGAAAAAATACACTGCACATTAACGCAGATCAAGGAAAACGGCGAAACGCAAGAGCGTGAATATAAGTGCAAGTGAAAGGGGGGGGGTGAGCTAACGGGTTTCTAGAGCACACACAACCGATTGAGACACTGCTACAAAAGAAGAAAAACAACACGTGTGTCTGCGTGTGTCTGCGTGTGAAGAGCATTTAGAAGCAGAACTGTTTATGCTAATGCGTGTCAGGAGACTGCAGGTACCCCGAGGCGATGCCACATTAACATTCTTGTTCAAATGTTAAGTGGATGAAAAAAAAAAAGGGGCTGATTCAGCACTAATATTACTGGCGGGAGGATGCTAAAGAGCGATTTGTGGCAAGAGGCGAAGACGGGACATGTAATCGTGGAGGAAGTGAGGGGAATTAGAAGCAGTTTGAAGAAAAGGTTGGGCTGAAGAAAATCAATACGCAAAAGTACAAACTTGCCAATAAATAAATAACACCGATGAATCTCTGCGACGGCGACAGATGCTTCATCCGCCTCTCCTCCTCCTCAAGTGCCTCTGATGGATCTCTGAGCCGGGCATATGGCACGAACTCCTGCCACCGATTCACACCTGCCCACCAGTTATAATTTAAGATCCTCCAACAACTCAACTCCACTCTACTCATCACCTGACCCTGTCGTCTGCCCAGCCAGCTGCTCCTCCATCTATATATATATATATAGCATATATGAACGGCTGCTATCAGTTACACTCCGTCAGATCAGATATACTGCCTTCAAATTCCACGGTTAAGTATGATGTGCCTGCTCAAACCTGCTGCATGATAACAATCTGTATTTCATCATATTTTGGACAAACCCCAGCCTGCCTGACTTGGCTGAAGATTGTTTTTACTTGGCCTTATTAGTAAATTTTCTCTGCTGACTTAAAGCCAGAAGACAAATTTTACCAAACTTGGTCCTCCTGAAGTTTGTTGTGTGTTACATTTGTTAGGTCCCGTAACGTCAGCAATATAATGGATTTTAGGTAGGCATCGGATTATCTCTTCAGTTTCTCTTAGAATGCACACTTTTTATAACACATATTATATATATTCTTTATATTTTACATGTATTTTAAAATACAGACATTAGATCAAATTTCCATTTTGAAATAAATTGTTAATCTCTGTTGAACCACTGAATGTAGGAGCAAAGTCCATTGACCTGCAACACAACAAGTAAAAATGTTTCCATCTTAACTATGTTACTTTTCACTGCTTTGGTAATGTACAAATTTACAGATATAACAATTCAAAAAAATCATGTATCAATTATGGTGGTGCTTAAAGAGAAAAGAAAATCACGAGGTGTGTTGTCAGCACTTTAGAATTTGCTGTGGTTTGTGGTGCAGATTTTTAAATGTGCATTTAGAGGTTGAGTGTGTAACCCAGGTTATTTTTTGTCGCTACAGTTTGCAGATGTTCCCTAAACGACTCACATGCATCGGTAGACACTAGCTCAACTAAATCCTCCAGCTCCCACTCAGAAACTTTAGGGATGGAAACAAGTAAAGTAAGATGATGTGCTATAAGCTAAATTGAGGGATTTCGTCTACTTGGCCAGGTTTCCCTTTAGTAATCCCTGTACAGTCATTAGAAGACAGACACAACAATGTACTTCATAATGTCGCTGTGCTTTATTTCCTTGCAGTTGAGTTTTGGCTGCAAATGTTACCTCACACTGAGATCATGACCTACATAACGATGATACTTACTTCCTTTGCAATATCTCAGCCACATTAACTTTGCTTCTTTTCACAAGATATCATCCGATGATTCCTCCTCTGCATTGTACTCATCAGGAAATTGAGATCTTTTATTAATATTTTATTTTGAAACTTGCATTGACGGTTGGTTTTACTGTCACCAAAGAGCCTTGTGAGAGATAAAGTAGGACAGGACACATATAGATGGCAGGCCATAAACAACCGTCCCTATTCTGCTTTAGCTCTCCCCGCTATCACTCTAATCACTCTCACATACAATCACTCCACTTCTCCATCCTGGTGTTTCACAAATAAAAAAAAATGTTATAGGATCTGTCTCTGTCTCTAAAAACGCCCGTAAAATTAAACTCAATGGCTGCAGTGTGAAGCCTTGACATGACCTTTTACCATTACTTAAATCACATGGAGGGTTGGTGTGCGACATCCTATAAACAGTGGGACACCCCAATAAGAAAAATAGCTTGCAATAAATCCTTTAAGCGTAAGGGTTCAGGACATTACATTAGATATGGACATTTATTTTAAGACATTAAAGGAGATCTTGTAAATCCCCTGGCAACAACATCTCCTCAGTGTGGGCCTATAGTGCTGGGATTGTGTCCCGTAATGTTCAGTCTGTGCCCAATGGTGTGGGAGTGGAAGCTCTTATTAATCAGCAGCCAGCTCCCCTCTCCGAAGCTGTTGTGCAGCTTCCTACTTGTTGGCACACGATTAGGGACGGAGATGGTTTATACGGTTTCGCTGTCTCCAGGCAAACACACACAGAATCATGTCTCCATGATGTCAGAGGAGATTACGTTGAGTTACATTCTAGGATCAAACCGTCACTATAGTAACTACCCGCCCAAACCCTAACCCCAAAGTCCCCACTTGCCCTTGCCCCTTGTATTGCTGCGATTTAACCCCCAAACTAACCCTGCCAGTGCCCCGGTGACCAGATCCTTCAATTAAATGGCTTTTAATATCCCTTTGTGCTTTTTATGTCATTTTAAAAGCTTGTGTCTAACCCCAGCTGAACCCCTGCCTCAACTCCCAATCTCCACCAATTACTTGATGTTATAGAGCAGGACCTACTTCCCCCCTCACTTGTTTACCATCGAAAAATTAATCAAACTTTCCTTCATGATTTTGGCTTCCACAGTTAATTAAACTTGACGGCGTCATGAATAAAACTATGTCTTCGGTGTAGTTGCGTATTTTGAGGACCTACATACTGAGCAAGAAGCAGCATACCCTGTTCCGATGAACTGCATGCCCGGGAGTATTCTTCACACATCTAGTCCCAAACTACACCAAAGCTATCAGTCTCACATCGTCTTATCCAGTGAATAAATTGCTGCAAGTGAATAATCACTCGGTTTTGCATAATTAGCTTCATCATGCCCGAGTACGGTGCAACGCAGAGCCAAGCAGCCTGGCCTAACTTTCATGTTTTACATTCCAGATGAACTGAACAATCATAGTCGGTGTCATTACTGGAAACGAAGCCAAGAGACATCCAGCCCAGATTATAATACCAGCGAGTGAATCAGCACGGCCTCTAACCTGCGATGATAATAATATATCCTAACATGAGCACTGTTCGCCAGGGGAGCCATCGGTTTCACTGGGCAGATGATGGGAGTCAGCCAAACGTGAAAAACAACCTCTCTCATTCCCTTTCTCTCTCCCTTGACAAGCACAGTACAGTTGCACAGGAACAAAGTATTCCTTGTATAGCAGGACAGTCTAAACAACAAGCCAGCAGATGCCAGAGTCGGAGCAACAGAGTCCGATTGGAAAAGACAGATGAAGCCAGTCGGGAAGTGAAAGAGACAAAAGAGAGAGAGAGAGAACGATGTGAGATCCATACAAAACAATGTGTGTGGAGTAATGCAACAAAACTGGAGGTCCAAAGGAGGAGATAAAAGATGAGGTCTACAACAAGAAAGCAAAGGCTCCTCTTCGTTCACACTCACTATACATTATTAATGTGAGCTGTGGATAAATGAGTTCAGCTCACAGGGAGGGGTAGATGAATTGCCCAGAGTATGTACCCTTAGATAACCTCAAAATATGTAAGAGTACCGAGTAGCCAGAAGTGACAGTGGGTATATACACAGATAAAAACAGGACATCAGCCGTCGGTCGTGCTTTATTAAAAATCAATAACTTATTCCGGGTGCATTTTTTTGGAACTGACACAACAGGCTCTCATTCTGCAAATGTAATCATGCCGACTTGTGCTTTCAAATTAGTGAAACATGTCACAGTAATGGGCAAATTGAGTGCTTGAAAAAAAAAACGACAACATCAAGTAGCTAAGAGGTTGTAAACAAGTCCAAACACAACAATGTTAATACTACACATCAATCCATCCATAATCTGCAGCACTTATCCTTGTATGGGGGTCGCAGGGGAGAGCTTGAGCCAATTTCAATAACAGCCCCTGTTGTTTTGAGTCTATCAAATTGCAGAGTGAAGAGTGTGCAGCAAATAGGAGTCATTCAACTTGCATAATAACAGAAGTCGGCAAAATATAAATGCCTGAAAATAAAGTAAACACACAAAAGCAGAGGCAATCTTCCCTGAATGAAGGTAAGTAAAAAAATAAACTGTCAATCGATCATTTTAGTTTTTGTTGTGATTCCCCAGGTCGGGATAATTTGCTGTTTTTCTTTGTCGAATAGGTCAATTAAATTGTTTTATCCATCCACTGTACAGAACCCAATCTGAGAAGGTCACCCTGCAATTTTTCCAATTCCATTTGTTACTATTTTCTGACGTTTTATTGACCAAACGATTGATGATCAATGACGTTATAAGCAGTCAAGATAAATCAATAGTGATAAGGTGACCTCATATTGTCTGGTCTCAAACTCGTTTAGTGTCACGTCAGAGCAGTCGTTCAATTGTGTCTTTTCTCTGAATATAAACTCAGGTTCTGAACAGCATCCCTCCTCTCAGACGGGATGAGGCTGGGGAATCGGTATGTGACGCCACAGGGAGCGGGTGAATCATACCAAAACCTTGGAAGAAACACTTTTGCATTAATACGAATAGTGCTTTTGGTCGAGAGCCAACTCCTCCACTGTCAGCTCGGTTTGCCTGTGGCAGCCGGAAGCCTAACGAGAGCCCTTAGTTTGTTTTGGTCGGGGCTTTTCTGCTCTGTTAGCTCCTTTTAGCATCGTAAGTTCACTCAAGTGTCGTCTTCGCTGCTAAAAAAAAAAAAAATTGGTTCCCCACGGCCAACAGAACCCTGCGTGTGAGAGCACTTCTGCTTCAAAACCAAGTCCAGTAAAAACACAACCACATACAGGTGAGCTGTGATAGCTTTCGAACACAGATGAGACTCATTGAAGGCTCTTCTTCACTAATTAAATTCATTATCACTGATGAATGTAATATTTCATCTCAGCGCTACTCATACGTCTGATGGAGAGCTGAGGTCAAAAGGTCACGTTGAAGTTTAATTAACACATCCCTTATTGTCTTCTTTTTATAAAATTGGCTTTTTCGAATAGGTCCACAAATCAGGATACACAACTTCCTCCATGTTTTACTCATCAGCTGTTAAAAACATAGGCTTCGGTAAACTGCCTTGATAGCAAATAAATACAACTACTAATTAGTAATAGCTAGTTTCAATTATACATTGACAGCGTTGCCAATCTGTACAAAGGGCACATTATGTTACATCCCATTTCAGGTGGAAATTAGATAAGGAAGCTTTAATTTACAGCAGTAATTGCATCAGAGGCATCCAGCTATACTGTAGATTACAGAAAAATAATTGGTCCTTCATGCCAATCAGTGTTATAAACCCTTCCAGGCAAGGATCTTCTAAATTACTTTTTAAAAGGTTTAAAGTAATTGCAATTTTTCATAGGATCTTCATTTTCGTCCTTCTGATGCAATTCTTGAGCACGTCTCGAACACCCATTTGTAATCCTGATTCATCTGCCCTTTGCTTAAACAGTTAATATCTCCCCATCTAATATAATTACAGTAAAATGTTCCAGCTGCAAGAACCTAGAGGTCAAACAAGAAAAACCATTTGCAAAAATTACAGCTTGTCAATCCTTCAAGATCTGCACACAACACAGTGCCATTCAGCCCAGGTATTGAGCAACACACACACACACACACACACCATGTTAACATGCTCCGGTGGTCTGTCAAATTCAGTTTAAACTGTTGAAATGTGTTCATTTATTTACGATGAGAAACACTGAGAACACACTCACTGTCAGTGCTGTGCTGACTAACTAGCCGAAGCCGGGGAAAAGTCCAGGCAGCTCCATTAAACAGTTGATTTCCTGTTGCATTTCCTTTTTTACATCATTTAACAAATGGCAACCACACAACCACTTCTACAGTTGAACTTCTGCGTAGGTTTTATACTGCTTTTCAGAAGGTTTTATTTATTATTGCTAACCTGGAAGAAGTAGTAAAGAGCATTGATTGGGTGTAATGGGTTGTTCTGTTTTCTGTAGTAATTTACGAAGCAATAACAGCTAATTACGCCACCGATTAACATAACAAGGGTAGAATACGAGACGTGTAACCCGATAAACAAATTATTGGTCCATCAATGCTAGCAAACCTGAAAGCAAAAACAAGGCTACTCAAAAGAGGACTTGATTTTTGCACCAAATATATTTGTTTCAAAATGAGCCACGACTCTGGAATCTAAATGACAGAAAGTTGTCCTAGTGACTACAGGCAGTAGTGGTGATGTCTTACTTTGGGTTACGGAGGGAAAAGTACTCAGTGAAAAGTTAACAAATAGCGTCAAGAGCATTCAAGAAGCCAAAACAGCCACAACAAAGAGATAACACAAGGCCCAAAACACATGTTTAGTTTTCCCTATCTACTTTTCAGCAGTTCTGGTTGTGCCGGTGATGCTGAATAAAACAGATGAGTTTGTTATTTGATGCATTTTCATGTTCTTCCTGAAGAAAATGCCCTCAGGACTTCTTGTATGTTTAAAGGTTGACAGTCTCTGCCTCCACATGACTCTATTTGCTTCTCCCAAAATATCTAATAATACATTCTCCAAGCTCTGTGTCCTGAATGAGTCTAGAAACTAAAATAATACATTCATGTTTTCGAGTAGCTAAAATACTGAAAGATGGGCAGAAGCTGAAGCAGATGCTGAATGGACCAGTCAGCATTTGGTCGCTTCCTGTACACACGTACACACGTACACACACACGTACACACACACACACACACACCCCTCCCCTAGAGATGGGTCTGGTTTTCATTTACCTTCACTTATCTTCTTCCATAAGCCTAAGTCTTCTTTTGAGAGCGCAAGTGCCTCGACTGCCACAGATGCTTTATAGCCAACCATACACACTGGATTAAGTGTTCTTACAACAGTTGAATCATAACGTTAGATCTGAGAATATGGCCTTTAACATCTGCCCTTTATTAAGGACTATGATTTAGCACACTGAGGATTTATGGGGCAATATACTAGAGACACTGCAGGTTGAAAATATATCCACATGTTACTTATCGACTTATCTGGAGGACAAAATAAAGGGCAATGCTAAAATGACAAACGATTCTGTTCAAGTGTCCACCACTTGTTGCCCAATTTAAGCTATTTTTAAACACTGCTTCTTTCATAAAGCTCAATAATTCCATTGGAGAGTACTGTAGAGAAGAAGTAATTATAAAAATTAAAGTGTATTTTAACGACAAAACTGAACAGTGTTTATTCACTGTCAGAGACTCCAAAATCACAAAATGGCAGCACCCAAATCCAGGATATTCTGGCAGGAGGAAGTGTAAATGCATTGCCCATCTTTATACAAAATCTTAAGTGATCTTTGACACTTGCCTGAAGAGCAACATCCTCTCAGATGTACTCGTAACCGAGCAATGATAATCACGACTGTTGTTAAGCCACATATCTGTTTAGCCGGAAATCCCAGACAATCCAGTTCCAAGGCAACACCAATTATAAAAACACATCTTTCACATAAATCTGTAGAAATTCAGCTTGGGCTCAGTCGAGAGAGAATTTCTTTATAAACCTTGAAGGTCAGAAAAGTACTTTGTCATCATTAAGGGTTCTTATGAGAAATCTGTATCATTATCATCATTGGAAAAGCCTCATTTGTAATTGTCACGTGAAATGCCATTTTCACAAGTGCTACGATCTCCGTCAGAGGCACAATCATTTCTTCCATCGCAGGTAGAAGCCACAATCTTTGACCTGCTTCATCTGGAGAGGACACATTGTCATTTCCATCACTCTCACTGTGTCCAGAAGATCTCAGCTGACATCATTACCAGTGAGCAGATGACGAGGCTCACATCGCGTAGGGAAGGATTCATCTGCTGCAGGTTTCCACTCTAATTAACTGAGAGATGGTTCGTGCTTTCAGCTGAGCTACCATATAAAAAGACTAATTAGATCATTTGCATGACCCAGAGGAACTCTGTTTCTAACGCGAGGGATAAAGGTAGAAAATGACTCATAGAAACAGCACCCATTCCTCAACCTAGTGTTGACTGATGATTTTATAAGCCCGTTTTCAAATGTTGGTGACAAACCCTCAACAAATTCAATGAATTATCTTATATCCATATTGCTTTATTCCTAGCTCGTTTTAAAACAAACTGTAAAACAGGTTTTGATTTGATCTATTCTATCCTGTTCTATCCAAAGGCTGTAAAGGGAATATCAATTATTATCCAATTGTATAAGATTATTAAAAGACATAATAACTGAAAATTATGCATCAACTATTTTCATTATTGATTAATCATATTCTATTTTCCAGAAAAAGATTATCAGGTCTCAGTTTCTCTAATTTGAAAATATTATTTTCTCTGCCTTGTTATAATTGGGTTATAAAGAAGTCACCACTAATACAGTTTAATTGGCACCTTTAGATATTCCCTGACATTAAATCAATGAATTAATGAAGTGATTGGCAGATTAAAGACGATAATGCTAATAGCTGTTACTGGAAATATTATTCCCATAACTCATCAGACTGAGGTCACTGGTGACAAATTAAAATGCTTCACTCCCCTAAATGTACCTAACAGGGTGAGTGAGTGGGGCAGTGAAAACTCTTTTTAGTTGTGGCTTTTAGAAAACCACATGTGGCTGTTCATATAAGGAGAGAGACAGAGAGAGAGAGAGAGAGAGAGAGAGAGAGAGAGAGAGAGAGAGAGGGAGAGAGAGAGAGAGAGAGAGAGAGAGAGAGAGAGAGAGAGAGAGAGAGAGAGAGAGAGAGAGAGAGAGAGAGAGAGAGAGAGAGAGAGAGAGAGAGAGAGAGGGAGGAAATTGTGAAGATACCAGTTCCCTATTTTAGTCTCATTCCAGCCCATGCAGTATGACATCAGTTTCTGTTTAACATTAGCTGGAACCTCATTTTTTGGAGTTTAGTAAAGAAATGAAAGTCAGGTTTTACCCAGCAGAGAGTGATGAACTGAAACCACAAGATGTAATCTCACCAACTGAAAAAACACGATCGGACGATCAGCAAAATAACTCCCAACCACCTTGACGTGTGAAACTGGGCGACGACCTCCACCCATTTCCTGTTGTAACTGAAACACATTGT
The DNA here is from genome assembly GCF_963576545.1 of Limanda limanda. Lineage (NCBI taxonomy): Eukaryota > Metazoa > Chordata > Actinopteri > Pleuronectiformes > Pleuronectidae > Limanda > Limanda limanda. The sequence goes on along the minus strand of NC_083646.1, from coordinate 7,075,962 downwards.
GTCACCATTTACTCTAGAGAAAAGTACAAGTGTAGACTTTCTCTCTCGGCAGAAAAAAAACCCTGATCGCAAATGGGAGCCAAAATGAAAGTTGACATTTTAGATAATTAAGGATAATAAATGTTTTAGAGAAACTATATCCTAAAACAGGACCTCTCTTTAAAAAGTTATCATTCCAGATTTTCAGTGATAATGGGTTTAGCAGTAGATGTGAACCAAATGGTTTCGGTCAAAAGTATTCTAAAGAAGCACTTCCACATCCACCCTGAGACGGCTGCTTTCATGAACAGGAAGACTCTTAGTGTTGTTTCCCAGAATGACAGTGAATCTGGGTCTACCTTGGTTCGCTCAGGTCAAAAGAAATATCCAAGAAATATCCAAAAATTGAAAGCATGCATCTATTCCGCAATCTGTGTAATACTCATGCTCCAGAGATATGCTTGTCATTGACACTTCTCATCCAATCAGGGATCAGTACAGGTTGTCCTTGCACACGGTCAATAGCAGACCATCAAATCAGTTTGTTATTTACCTGCCTTTCTACAGACTGTGGGCGGCTGAAAACTGCAATTATCCAGCCGGCCCATCATCCAACCTCGACAGAAACAAGAGAAATCTATACAGCTCCCTAATGAGCACTGAGCACCGCTGCTGCCGTTTGATTTGGGACTTAATTGTGATAATAATGAACAAATACACCCAGCGCTGGCTAAAATGGTTTTGTAAGCATTCAGCTAATTAATGGCCATTTGCCCACTGATGCCGTTAAAGGGGAAAATCACTAAGGAGGCACATTTTCCTCTCGACACACACAGAGAGAGATAGACAGCTCGGTGTTGACCATGAAAACGGTCTGGTGAGCTTTCCATACAAAAACTGTTGTCGTCACTCTGGGGGAAAACTCGATCCTGGCCAACAAAGGCCACTACATAAAAGATGATGTTGTCTTCCGGTGAGCTGCCTAAATTGTAGGTCATAGGCTTGATGGCATTATTCAGCCGTCTTGAAAATAAAACCGAAACCATGTCACAACACGATAACAACAATGCAGACGGGCCAATCAGCAGCGACAGCACCGGGCAGCTCACCCTGGCTCTCTAGTGATGCAGAGGAGGGAATAATTGGCAAAGCATTGGCAGTAAATATTCCTGAGGCCACACATTGCCAAGAAGCAGGGAGGAGGGGAAATAAAAGAAGGGAGACAAGAAGGAGGAATAACAAAGTCAGTGACGGTATTTCCCCCCATAAAAAATTCCAACGAAGACCAGACAAAAAAAATAAGTAAGGAGGAAAAGGAGAGGGGAGACATGTGGGGACGATCAGGTGTCCTGGCCGATTCCCTGTGAACACGGCCACGCATGTTGTTTCTGACCAATTAGGCAGGCATAAAGGCAGGAGGCTGGACCTCAGCTGGGGGCCCAGAGAGTCTGCTGGTTACATCTAGGCCAGTGTGTCTCTCCGCTCACTCCACTTCTTTGCTATTTCTGCCTGAGCAGCGAGGCCAGAGAGAGGAGGCTGGGGGGGGAGATGGGAGGGACGATTTCATTTGGCACCTAGCGCGGGATGTCAAGCAGCGCCCGCAGCAAACCAGGCCACCCCTGGACCTCTCATCTCTCATCATGGACTCTCTACATCTGCAGCAAACGCACACGCAGAGTTGCACATAGGAACACACACACACACACACACTCATTACACACTGCATGAAGCAAGCTCAAACTGGATTGGGCTCAAAGTGGCTGTGCCATTTGCTGAAAGTGTTGCAGGATGCTGAGGGTCCATGTGCATTTATAGGAGAACAGGCTGCTTATCCCTGGAAAATTAGCTTATAATGTCAGCAAGAGCAGTGGAAAGTTTCGGTAAACACACTGAGAGAGACCATGTAGGATTTTGGGTGAATCTGGACGTATCGAAGTCAAAACACAGGAAGGGATCCCGAGTGAATTTGTGCGTTTCCCAGTAATCACAAGGCTTCAGAAGCCGGGATTCAGAGGTACACACACAATGACCCCATTATGTCAGCACTGCCGTTAAGTCAAGAGAAATGGGCTTCGATGGAACTTACTGCAGCATCACAGCCATGGAAAGAGGGACACAGTGTTAAGGAGATTTCTGAGAGTCTGGGTGATGAAACCTGAGAGCAGCGTTAATCTACTTTCAAGGAGCGGGGGGGGGGACAAACAGACAAAACCAGGCGACTGCTGCCATACAGAGTCGCCCAATCATAGCTCTTTGCACTCCTCTGTTTGACAAGGAGGTCAAAATGTGGACAAATACTAGTGCAGGACATGACACTCTGCTTTTACTGGGAAGTGACGCAAAACCCCGGAGGCTACGGTAAACAGAGAGGGGGGTCAGGGCGGGGGGGCGGGAGCGGGCTTGGACAAATAGAGCAAAAATTGGCTGGTCAGGCCTGGTTTAAAGACTCTGCAAATGTGGAAGTGAAAACTGGATTGTTATTGTGCAAGAAGCAAAGAAACATCTGCAAACTGTCTTTAAAGAAAAGCTGAGGATCACATTTATTGTTCACATGCACCACACCCCCGCCCACACACACACAAATACACGCACACACACACAGACACACAGACACACACAGAGCATACGACCTGTAACCCTAATGTTGTTCAATTCTAGGCAAACAGTAGGAACTTACTGGCCTCTCAAGTGAGAAAGGCATTTTATTCATTCAAGATGTGATCCTCCACTTCCACCCCTGACCCACACACACAAACACACACACATACAAAAATAGTCCACAGAAAAAGCACACACCCAAATAAACATATATGCCTCTACAAAGCAGCCAGTGTGCATCTACAACGTCTGCACTTGCACAAGAGACAGGTCCACACACACAGACACACACCTTCTGGGAAGCATGCCTCAACAGAGACACTCATCCTGAAGTTAGTGGCTCGACCACAAAGGGAATGGGGGGGTGGAGGGGGAGAAAACTGCACTGAAGGCACGAAGGATATGAGCTAACATCTCCCCCTTTTTACCTCACATCCTCCCCTTTTCCTCTCTCCCTTCCACCCAATCTCTAACTTCCTGCAGTGATTGCCTGGGGGGGAAAAAGACCTGGTGTTGTAAAGCTTAATCAGCTTTTTATCGCCCACTGAAAAACAAGCTTCCTTGCTGGGCTGTGATGTTCCTGCCTGACATTTCCCTGTCTCAGTGTTATTCTGTGGAGCACCAGACTTCCTGCATGCAGCTGCTTTGGCCTTTCGGGTCATCTCTCAGCCCGAGGTCCAGCCCTGACTGTCCTACATTGTTTTTAATTGTGTCCATGCAGGCCAGGGGCTGTGTGCTGACTTCAGGGGACAGAAAGACAAGAGTTAGCTATAAAGGAAGGAAATCAATACTGTCGTTTTCTAGCAAGCAAGCAAGCTCTGCATTGGGCATCACCGCCTCAGCATGTAGTCATTGAGGTGCTGAAGCAGGTTGTTCAGATTTTTAACTGTAATTTGAAACTGGATTTTAAAACCTGTCCATCCACACTAGAGTCTTCGCTCTGTATGAGGAATAATCCCTGTCCATATTAACACATATCACCTGACCATTCATGGACACATGGCAAAAACAGGAAGCAAATTGTCTACTCTGCAGTTGGTTGCTAAGTTACAGAAAACACCACCAATGAGAAACGGCAATAGTGAAAAATGAGACGAGTTATTTCTTTTTTTTTTTACCAACAAAGTGGTCGAACTGTTACAGACAATTTACAGGGCCATTTCCAAAACATCTGTTTGTACCCATCTATACCAAAATGGGACCAGCGACCTTTTCCAAAATTTTGTTTTAACCACTCGAAAACTCCAGAGTGGTGTGGACAGCAGGCATAGACAGCAGAGTTATTTGTTTTAAAACTAAAACATTGTGGATATATATCCTGATATTAACTTATTAAGAGGGTGAGGATTAAGTTAACTGTACATGGTGCATTTTTTAACCACAAGTAGGCACTATATGATTTAATGAGTGGGCGTCCACCATTTTTTTCACTTTTTTGTTCTCCACCACATCACCCTCATTCGTTCAAACCCTCCACATTATGGCGAAAAAAAAGACACAGCAGTGTGCCAGTGTCGGCAGGAAAACAGAAAACTGCTAGCAAGTAGAAATGAAAGTGACAGATTTGAAATAGCTCTAAGTCTGCTTTGAAAATATTTGAATAGCAGGGTGGAGCACACTGTTTGTTAGGCCTTAAGGAAAAAGACAATGTTGTTTGATGAAAACAAACTTTGCTGTACATACTCAAAAGGAAAAAACAAACTCATCACTATAAAAAAAGCAGTTATGGTTGAAATGAGCTCTCACAGTGTTTGTTGGTTTCATAACTCAAGGTCATAAAAACCTGCAATTACTCAATGCAGGTTGACTTTGTTTTCATTTTGGAGTGTTTTGCTTTGATCACACTAATGTGAGATCTTTTGCTCTTTAACTGAATGAGACAGTGGGTTCACACAAGTAACACATACCACGTAACTGTATGTAGAAAACACTGCTTGAAACATGTTCCTTGCAGGAGGTATAGCTTATGGGCGCCTCTGTTAAGTCAGTTTGACACATTTTATCTCAGAGGGTTTCACAACGGATCTACAGACTCTGGTTCCAGCTGTTGGAGTTCCCAGTTTATCAGGTAAGGAAACTAAGAACTGCAAAGAAAATAACTATCAGAATAAAAGTATTTGCATGATGACCAGGTTGCTCAGTAAACCTTATTCTACCCATATTGACACAAGTTCCACTTTAACTCACAGTGTTATATACATTATTGTAACCCCTTATTGCCTGAATTAATTTCCAATATATAAAAAAAATATTATTTGGTTTTTGGCTGTCATACAGATGCTAAAGAGTGGAGATTGTTGATTTCAATATAGCATATACAATAGATATAAAATTTAGGTATGAGGCAAATTAGCAACATTAGGCATAATGGGGCATAACCGTACTTTACAAATTTTCCCGTCTCTGGTATGTCAATTATTATATTGATGCTGCTTTTGCTTGAAATTGAATAACAACTTATGTTTCTGTACAATCATTGCTGTTCCATTATCACAGTATTTCAAATACAGCTTAATACCTCAAAATAACTTTGCTGCACAGTACCAAGGGGCTAGTATGTATTTTCCACTCCGACAACTAGATGACAGCAGAGTACTTCCAATACCTTCATGGTATGATGAGGTATGTGTAGCTTTTGCACCATCAGGCATTAGTGGGATAAAAAGACCGGAATGGGGTTTGAGGCAAATTCGCGACATTCGTCTAAAAGGGGATAATGCTGTACTTTCAATACACACTAAACAGTCAAATAATACTCCTGGATAATAACAGGACAGTAAGTAATGAGTTAATAGAAACCAGCAAATCAGCTATTGCTTTAAGAGAATCACCCACTGGGTTAATGTGACTCAGACAAATTAGTTGCAAAAGAAAGGAGGATAGTGAGAACTGTATTTACAGAACTGTAACGAGTCGGAAAACTCAACCCTACCCTTGACTCATTATTATTATTAGCTGCTCATAATGTTAACAACCTGGGATGTTGCTCTACTATTGTAATTACATTCGCCATCCGAAGCTATGCCAACAACGGCCATATAACAAGAGCACTTAAACGTCTCAGAAATTAGATCAAGGGGTCAGTTTCTTCCTGTGTGACAGAGGGGGGGGGGGGCTGACAATATCGGCCCTTAGCTGCAATTATCTTGCACAATATATCGATATCAAGCAGCTCCGACAACCGACCCCCCCCCCCCCCACATAAACAGAGCAAAAGACCACTAAGGGCTCACATTCCAAACACCAGCCGCTGACATTTGCACAGCTTCCACAGAGAGGGAAAACACAAATGTTCCTCTGCTCCGTGGGGCCGCCGGCTCTTTCTCCAGACTTTGTTCATCTTCCGCTTCTTTCTTCTCGCTCAGCAGACGGCCATTTTCCCAGACTGAAGGTTATTTGGCACACCTGACTCGTAGCGGGAGACAGAGGCGGAATGAGGGGTGGAGGAAGGTCGTGGTTCTCAGAGGCAGCCAGAAGGTGCCGGCTTAACGGCAGCATTTTATTCACACAGACACCCGGCTCAGTGGTCATTACCGCTATAAGGGGATTTCAGGTTCAGCCACAAGCTCATCACTCTGGGTTTGTGTTAGGTTTCGCCTCCGTCGTTGTGTTTCTGTGTGATGTCGCAGTGAAATTATTGTTGTGTGGGTGAATTTGTTACTTTCCAGTTTTGTCGTACTCCTGACAGTGTAAAATAAATACTTTACATCATAGCTTCTACCTTTAAGTGTGGATCAGAAGTTTTTAATTTACATTAAATTGTTGTACTTTATCTCTCAGGAGCAAAGTAAAAACACATCAAAACATCTCAAATAACAGCAAAGTGCGGTGAGACATCATCGTTTTTAACTGAAGGACAGTGTCATTCAAATGTACTGTAGATGCTCAATGTTTCTTTACGTAAACCTGACCTTTGACCTCTCAAATAAATCGGCCTACATAGGTGAAAAATGCAAACCTCATAAAATCTGAAAGTTTTCAACTTTTTCTCTGGAAGCAAACAACTCAAAACTAGAAGTGCAAAGAAACCTTAAGATTATATTTTCTGTTGAAACCTAAAAGTAGTGAACTGAATCTTTGGCAAAATGTCCCTTCAGCTGTTTGGTTAGAAACTGAAATTATCAGATGAGCTCTATGTATTCAGAGAGTGAAACTAAATTATAATGGTTTCAGCAAATATGCTTTATGACTTACGTCTTTTCAGCATAATGGACTTTTTGTTATGCATAACTAGTGCAGATACTGGTATAAGAGATTTGAAGAAACAACAAATTAAACAAGGCAGATATTAGATATGTCTCTGAAAGACTCATATCTTCCCATTGTTATTGGCCAACTGTCAAATCCGTTGGGCACTCAGTTAAACTGTTTTGTTGTTCAAATAACATGGAGGAGGGTTACTAGGACGATGCTCATTATTCTGAATTTCACACCCACAGCAGTTGGAACAGATGCACCTCATTTGATTGTTGTAAGTCTACCCAGTGATGCAGGTGGGCTTGTAACTGGATGGGTAAACACTGTGGCAACACCTCCAACCTCCAACTGTCAAACTCTCCACATTCATACCCCAGGCAGCGAGTGCACACAGACACAAACACTCACAGACACACAACCGGGACAAAGAAGCCCTGAGGAGTTGAACTGCTCCACTGGAGGAGGCTCTGCACCGAGAGGCTGCAGCACGTCTGTCCTGCCACTGCGGTGCTTAGCTGTCGGCTCCATCCCCCCCCGTGCTGCTTACCTTCTCCCCACGTGAATGCATCATATGTTAGAGGCCAAGTTATTATGTATTTTCCAATTTCCTCAAACAAGGCCCCTCGTTTGACTGCCCCGGCAGATCTGTGTTAAACACTCAGCAGATTAGAGAGAAAGCAAATCTCAGGTTTTATGCAAACTGCCTTTTTAATGCTCGCTACTCGTTTGAGGAATGTGATGCTGTAGAGACCAACAGAGGAGAGAGAAAGAGACGGAGGCTATATTCTGTGAATGAGCCTCCGCCCTTGAATTGCTACAGAGCGCCGATCATTCTCTGATGTCTCCTTTGCTCCGCCGGTGCATTTGTTTGGATGTGCTCCCTCTGCAACTCCTGCCATCCAGTATTTTTTATTACTTTACTCTATAAGTTCCAGCCTGACTTAAGAAAATGTGCATGCAGAACAAAGACTCTCTCCTGTTGCTCCAGGTGCACATTTTTCTGGTGCGGTCAACGCAATCCAGCCTCTCCAGCTGGAGCCAATGAGGCAGAAACAGAGCATCACAGGCGACCCAGTGAGCCACGACATCACAGAACTACAAACAGGAAGCTGTTTGAAAATGATCATCTTCGCCCTGCTGAGGACATTTGGAGGAGAATGAACCGTATCCAAGGGAAGGGAGGTGCCGGATTAGGTAAACAGCGTTTGTTGGCATCCTGGGGGGGCCCGAGCTAGTGGTGGGCCGCCTTCAAACATTTGCCTTGTGTGATCAAGCAGTCATTGTCCCTTGTTTCACCCTCTCTTGGCTCCGGGTGCACACACAGAGGAGGAAGGTGGGGAGTCTGCTTTCTAGTCGCTGGCATTTGTGAAAAACGATGCCCATTCAAAGTTTGGGCATTGAGGCTTGTCTGTGGGCCGGGCCAGACTCTCTCTGTTGGCTTCGGGAAGGGGGGGGGGGGGGACCCCTCTTTCTACATTCTCTTACAGCGGAAAAACAAAAAACACTGATTTAAAAGAGCAGCTTGGTCTGTACACCACAACTCAAGCTTAGAGTCTGACAACTAAAAATTCAGCCCTGTATTATATTTAGTGCTTCACAGGAAAACACATCAAAACACGTTAGTTTCATTGTTTCTATGACTCTTTGGTTTTACATCTATAAACGTGGACAAAGCGCAGGCTGGCTATGTGTCAGCGTGTGCTGGCAGCGTGAAATGTGAGCCTCCAGGAAAAAAAAAAAAGGAGAAGTCGTCTGGAAGGCTGCCAGCCGGCTGGAGACACTGGGAACTGTGGCAACAACAATAGGATCCGGACACGGACACAGCAGCATGCAATGCCTGTGAGCAGGAACTGTCTGTTCTCCAACGCCCTAATAAAGAGCTTCACTCAAGGACACGCAATTAATATTCCGCAAAGATAATTAGGCAAATAGGGCGTGGTGGAAAAATAGCCGATGATGACGACCGCAGGGAACGGACTTTGCCAAGCTCAGCTTAACAGAGCGGCCGAGCAAAGTTACACTGACATTCACTTGAAAGAGCATCGACGGGACACAGGCAGTGAGTCAGTGAGAGCTCAGCGCACGAGGGCAAATAACCCCGTGTGTCCTCTGACGCCTCAGTTATCATGGAGCACTTCACCTCTAGGTATGGAAGTCATGTGAGCAGCCAGAGAGGATGACAGCGGGCCCGAAGTGAGAGTGACAGCAGGACTTATCCGTGTCACATGCCGAGGATGAAACCCATCTGCACACACACACTGCCCACTGGCTTCCACCGCCTTCACTCCCACTCTTTTTCCTCCACCCCTCCTCCTCCTCCTCCTCCTCCTCCTCCTCCTCCTCCTCACCAGCCTGGAGTGGGTACAGATGTGTGAGCCACAGACGCTCCCACTCCGGAGCCCTTATTGGACCCACAGGGCTCAACACAGGCTGGCAGACAGCTTGAAGAGCTCCTGGCCAAAAGGAGCACACACAGGCACCATCATGTTGCAGCCGATTGTGTGAAGGAGGTGGAGGTGCGACAGCTAAATGCAGGACATGCTATCATGCACGCTGACATGATGGAAAGTGTCTCATAACAGCGGACATGCAGAGAAATGTATTGATTTGATTCATATACAAACAAAGTAAGATTATATTCGGAAAACACAAACAACCTCCCGTGAAGAAATAAATAATAGTTGTGTCACGTTCTTTCTCTCCGAACACTTGTCAACTCCAACTCCAGCCGTTCACAGAATATTAGGCTTCATCTAAACTCAGCTACACACACAAACTTCCAAGTGTTCCATTCCACATCTTCATTAATAGAAACCCAACAGGAATTAATTTGGCCGATTGTGTGAAGGGGATGGAGGTGCGACAGCTAAATGCAGGACATGTTATCATGCACGCTGACATAATGGAAAGACTCTCATAACAGCGGACATGCAGACAAATGTATTGATTCGATTCATATACAAACAAAGTAAGATTATATTCGGAAAACACAAACGACCTCCCGTGAAGAAATAAATAAAAATTTGTCACGTTCTCTCTCTCCAAACACTTGTCAACCCGGGCCGTTCACAGAATATTAGCTTCATCTAATCTCAGCTACACACAGAAACTTCCAAGTCTTCCATTCCACATCTTCATTAATAGAAACCCAACAGGAATTAATCTGGCCGATTGTGTGAAGGAGGTGGAGGTGCGACAGCTAAATGCAGGACATGTTATCATGCACGCTGACATGATGGAAAGTGTCTCATAACAGAGAACATGCAGACAAATGTATGGATTTGATTCATATACAAACAAAGTAAGATTATATTCGGAAAACATAAACTACCTCCCGTGAAGAAATAATTAAAGGTTGTCTCACGTTCTTTCTCTCCGAACATTTGTCAACTCCAACTCGGGCCGTTCACAGAATATAAACTTCATCTAATCTCAGCTACACACAGAAACTTCCAAGTCTTCCATTCCACATCTTCATTAATAGAAACCCAACAGGAATTAATCTGGCCAAAAAACGGCAAAGGCACCGGGGTAAATTTAGCCGAGTTGATATGATTGAAAGGGATTTGTATTTTGTCTGTCTGTTTGACAGCGGCTTGGCAAACAACTGTCCCGCTGCTTCTGTGGAGACACAGCGTCGGTTCTGTCAGACAAAAAACTTCAACAGCGGAAATATAGCTTCTTTCAAGTGTGCTTCCCTGGGTTTATTTATATATCGGAATTTGACAGACAACTATTCAACTGTCGTGTTCGTATTTTGAGAGCATGATTCATTTATGAAAAGACTGAAACATGTTTAATTCATGTGCATTTTAAAAACCCACAGAAACAAGATTTGTCATTGAGGGGAAAGTAGATTAATGTCTGATCAGATGATTTGATCAATGTGAAAGATTAGAGGTTTCTCATTTTACACAGATAACAGTTATCCTGGATTCACCTCACGGAAAACATTGTTTCAATTTTTACTTCCCTTGTAATTCCACAGAACGAATGATGCTACCACATGTCACCTGTCCACATCCAGCAGAAACGTTAAAGTACCATGTACAAACGAGTCATAGCACTAACATAGCTTTAATTAGATGTTATTACTCATATATAGCTACTGCCCTGGAAACACACCCAACACAGTTCCTGATTTTTCCTCTCTTTATTACCAATCTCTACTTCCCCTGTGATTCTATCGGACCTAAAATGCTAAATATAACTGAGCATCTTGCAGAGAATGTCCTACACCTCCCAAGAAACAGTTCCTGATTTGCATTCACTTTAAACTCGGTCTCAACTTCCCCTTGTTATTCCACACAACCCATGAGGCTACTACATGTCACCTATGTCCCCCTCCGGCAGAAATATGAAACTGTCATGATCATGTCACTCGCTCATCCTTACCCCTCTGATTATCTGACTGTGAGGGATTAGATATTCATCAACGTGCACAGGTAATGGCTGTCCTGTCCTAGATTCCCCTCCGGAATTAAACATAGCTCCTATTTTTCAATCTCTAATTCCTTTATAATTCCACACAACCGAGTCCTCTGTCCCTCTCCTGCAGGAAAACATCAAACTCTGCATGGTCACCATCTCGCCCTTATCTCTGAGATGCGTTGATCCATGAGATCTATAAGATATCCATCATCCTGCACAGATACAAGATGATTCCACACACACATCCCCTCTATGCAGGAACTTGAACCTGTCCTGATCGTGTCATGCGTCCTTACCTCTTTGACTTTCAGCCGGCGCTCCTCGCTCTTGGGGTCGCTCGGCTTGCCCCCATCCCTCCCCAGGGGGGGCTTGAGCAGACACCTGGTGAACTTCTGGTAACTGAAGGTATCCGAGCCGGAGGAGGTCACTCTCTCCGAGGCTGACTCCGTCCTGGACCGGGACAGAGTCATGTCCTCCTGGGCTCTGTCCCCGGCCGGCCGGTCCCCCGTGGCCTCATGAGGGACAAGCGGCTTGCGGATGAGGCTCTTCAGCTTGGTGCTGGTCTCCCCCCTGGCGGAGGTCACACCCCGCGGGGGGTCCGGCTCCTTGCCGGCTCTCTTCAGGGGCTCCCGGGCATCGTTCTCGGTCCCGGTCCCGGACCCGGAGCCCACGGTGACCGGCTGGGTCTCGGTCTTGGACAGGAAGATGCGTTTTAGCCGGACCGAGTCTGGCAAGAAGAAGAGTGCCCCGAAGCAGAGGGTGACCAGACCCGAGAGGAAGAGCAGGAACACGAACTTCTGGGACAGGCGCAGACCCATGCCCGAGGCCGACACGCCGGGCAACTTCCGGAAAACCATCGGAAACTTTTTCTTGGAGACTATGCACTAGGTTAGGGTTCCTCAGCTCAGGTTCCTCAGCTCAGGGCTGTGACACAGTCCGATCCGCTGCCTCCACACATAAAACACACAATGTGGCTGTGCTCGGGATTAACACACACCCCCCCGTGTGACACTTGCACAGGTTCAGAGGCTCAAAGGCTCAAAGGCTTGGTGTCATCCTCGCAGAGTAAACAGCTCACCTCGCTCTCCACTGGATCTGCACTAGGTTCGGGCCCTGCCTACATGCACCACACACACCTACACCTCAGTGGGGGGGGTGGGTCACCTACACAACACCACCACTGACACCCACAGACTGCACTCCGGGGTGTGGAGGAGAAATGGCTCCGGAGCGCTGAGCTGTTTATTCCAAGAAATAACGGGATCACCGGAGCGTGCGCGCGTCCGAGGACACACACACACACATGCACTTTTTCACGAGGAGGACACAAATCACGCGTCTCGCAGTGTGTCAGGCCCGGGGAACAAAGTTGTGTCTCGATGCATTATTATTATCTCCACGTCAGTAACACGCTGCCCATCTGCAGCATCTCGCTCCCGGTCCCCGGTTGTAAGAAACTGCTGCTGCCGCCCCCCCACGCTGCTGCTGCATCATAAGCCCCTGGAATCCCATCTACACAAACCACCACCACCACCGTGTTGTGTTGTGTTGTGTTGTGTCTATGCGGTGCAGCGTGCGGACGGAAACGCGTGGATCCGCATGTCGCTCCTCCCGGTGCAGCCTCCCCGGCTTCCCTCCCTCCTCTGCCCGCTGGCTGGCGTCAACACGCCGGGCGAAGCGGAGCGGCGCTGGGCATGGAAGAAGAAGAAGAAGAAGAAGAAGGCTTGTGTGTCCCGGGTGAAGTTATCCGATCCGTCCAAATATCCGGAGAATAAAGAAGATCCACCAGTTTCTCCACAAAGACTGACACCACCACCACCACCAGTGCCGCTGCTGGTGCTTCTGCTGCCGCCTCGTCGTGGCTCCGGAGCCGGTCTCCCTCCTGCTCCCTGTCGGTGTCGCTGTACCCGGCTTGCGTTGAAAAAAAAAAAGAGGCGAGAGGAGGAGAGGGGCTGGAAATGTAACGTATAGTGGCAGATAGAGATAGGAGGAGGAGGGAGGAGGAGGAGGAAGAGGAGGAGGAGGCGGATGATGATGAGGAGGAGGAGACGGTCCTCCGCTCCACGATCCGGTGGCTGCTCGGATTCCGTTAATCCGTTTGAGAGGGTCTGATGGAGCCTCCACATAGAGAGAGAGGAGAGAGGGGGGGAGAGGAGTGTGTTTAATCCCGGGAAAAACCTCCACTAGAGGGGGATGAATCTGCTTCAGTCCCGAGGAATTAAATTAACCACATTAGCCCGTATACACCCAGGTAAACACCCTCATTACCCGCCTCGGTTTGGCGGATGGCTGCTCCCCTTACCCCCTAACCCATGAGAGGAACCACGGAGACAAACACCAGCTCATTCTTCTTTTAAATTATTTTAATTCACGTTCTTTTGGGGCTAAACCTGTTGCTAGCTCCCTAATTAGCACATAGCTAGCTTTATAACGGTTTTATCCCCAGGTGAGTTGGTCACGTAAAAAGAAACAGGAGCCAGAAGTTTAAAGAGCTCATTAAACATTTTAAATAAACACTCGCCGCTGTTTTGTGACATTTGTTGGTTCACTAAAGACTCTTTTATCGAACCGGAAACAAACCAACAGCTAAAGTCCACTGGTTTGTATGTTAATAAAGATTTATTTATGAGTTTCCCCAGCTACTTCCTGTAAGACTAATTCCGCACCAGGAAGTGACGTAACTCGTTAATTGGTTGATTGGAATTTGCTTCACCAAAAAACGTTTGAAGTTATTGTTCTGTTGTTAATCATCATATTTGGATAATTCATTCCTATGTTTGTCTTATAATTGATGATACGTTTGTTATTTGACAGATATTTTTAGTTATTTTAATTGATATGTAATTTGATGTTAAATTTAACTGTGTCCTCCAATTGTGTCGAGTGTCCATGACTGATTAAACTTAGCATCACCAACATATATTTTCTATTTTCTTTGAATACTTACTTCTTCACACACTTGAGCATAAGATAAAGTATGCGTAGTCCATACAAGTTAATTTATATTGCTTTATATTTATATATTCTGCATAATTTTAAAAAAAAAACACGGAATTTCCATTTTTTGGTATTCTTTATTACATTTGGGACAAAAGTTCCTACGCAATATGAAAAGTCAAAATAATAGCAATAATCATCACACTTCATAAGGTGTAGAGGTCTCCAGTTTGGGTCAAATATGGAACTTATACAAGCTAAATGAATAAACCTCTACTGATTAATAATTGCGTCCACTTACGAGCCTTTTCTGCAGCTTTCAGCCGTATGACAGGGGCTTCATCAGGGGATGGAGTTTCCTCTGTTGTCATGGAGACAGAACTGTTGGCATGCACGCTTGGTAACCGTTCAGATTTAGCTCCATGACTGAGCAAACTCCATCTGCTGATGAGGACTATGTGATACGCTTAAAAACCTATTATTCTCAAACTAATAATTCCAAAGCTCGAGTGGACTTCTGTGCCTGATTTACAAGTTTAAGTTTGCTGAGCACTTTGAAATCGTGCTTCGAAGTTCCAGCGACGTACGGGGCAGATTATAAAAGTGTGTTTACATAACGTTGACACAAGCAAGATAGCAGCTAAACTGTAAACACAGTGTTTTCCCCGGGTTAAAGAAGACAGATGGGCCCGTGAGTCGGCCATTACTGAAGAGCCCGCGCAGCACTATTCAACTAATGTGTCTGAGAGCCGGAGCGAGAAAACAAATGTATGATCGGTTTCAGTATTGGACTTTAATTGCAAGTCATCCTCCTCTCTCTCCCCCTCCTCCTTCTTCCTCCCACAACACGACTCCTCACCGATGGGCCTCCGGTTCTCATTGTGTTGCCTCAGGTTTTCCTACTTGTCTTCCCACATTTTCCACATTTCCAGTGAAACCCTAAGCACTTTTTAAACATTGTGACGCATGAAACTCCTTGGGCTCTTCCTTTTTCTTGTCGCTGTCAGTTCCGTATGGTGGGATGAGCTAATGCAACGGTAATTTGTACCGGATTTGACCCCCACATTTCCGCTGCTAAGCCGTCTCCCTCTGCAGCCCTAATTGAGTGCGAGTGGTTGTCTGTACTCTGCAGAACAGAGGGGGAGACGAGGAGACAGAACTGTTGAATTAGCCTTTTTTTTAATTTTGGGATCCAAGAGCGTTTCCTCTGAGAGTCGGTAAATCTGTGAAGCATGTTGTGGGCTTCGTCCCAGACAAAAGGACAGTGTGTAGTTAAAGAGAGAGAGAGGAGCTTTGTGACGGCTCAGTGTCTGGGCTGAATTAGACTTCAACGCTGTGTGTTTCATCACGTACCATAAAATACATTTTTAAGGTTCCATCTAAAGCAATCGACTACAACTCTCCTAAAGTTGTAAGTGTTTTGAGTCTTTCACAGTTTTCCAATATCAAAACTTTAAGTCGATTAATGATAATTCCTTTTGGTTTACATAAAGAAACGTGTTTATTTTCTTAATTCAATTCATTACTATAACTATCTTTCCATCTATCTATCTCAAATCTATCTATCTATCTTTCCATCTATCTATCTCAAATCTATCTATCTATCTATCTATCTATCTATCTATCTATCTATCTATCTATCTATCTATCTATCTATCTATCTATCTATCTATCTATCTATCTATCTATCTATCTATCTATCTATCTATCTATCATCTATCTCTCATCTATCTATCTATCTATCTATCTATCTATCTATCTATCTATCTATCTATCTATCTATCTATCTATCTATCTATCTATCTATCTATCTATCTATCTATCTATCTATCTATCTATCTCTCATCTATCATCTATCTCTCATCTATCTATCTATCTATCTATCTATCTATCTATCTATCTATCTATCTATCTATCTATCTATCTATCTATCTATCTATCTATCTATCTATCTATCTATCTATCTATCTATCTATCTATCTATCTATCTATCTATCTATCATATCTCTATCTATCTATCTATATATCTAAAATACCATTTATGTGGACATTTTAGAGACATTTTATCTTATGGATTATTCATATATTGAATATATAATCTGCTGATTCCACCAAAATAAAACTGCTGCCCTTTTTTAAAAAACAACCTAATAGACACATGGAGTCAGTATTTGTGGAAAGGACAAGTTACACATGAGTCCAGTCGGGGAGCTCGCATGAAACTGCATCGGCCCGGTGACAGCCCAGTTTATCACCAGGATGGATGAGTCAGGCGATGCAGTCTCACCACGAGCGTCAGGCAGCGGTGGAATCACAGCGCAGACGTTCTTCACCGAGAATAAATGGTTTATTCAGATAAATGGCTCCAAACAAAAGGCCATTGCTTATATCATCTGCATTCGCTCCCGACACCACAGAAAACAACTGCTGCTGCTGTCCGGGCTGCAGTTTATGATTTCACAGCAGAAATGTCATCCGCGGTGACTGTTGGCTCTTCATCATGCAGCACAGGCACACACACTCACACACACTCACACACACACACACACACACACACACAGACACACACACACACACACACAAACAGACTGCATCCATAACATAATGCTGTCCCCTGTACCGTTAACTTTTCTTCTGCGTTTGTTTGCTAGTTAGCAGGATTTCGCAAAAACTACAGGATGGAGATCACTCTCTATAACATTGTGTTTTTGCAAAATTTTAATTGGTTTCTCAGAGAATTGCGTGTGAATCATGAGGGTTGGTATCAAGGAGTGTGAGCAGCTTTGGTCCATTCATCCATATATCCTTTTTTTAGGCTGACATTAAGCAGATCCAAATAAAAATTGAGTGGATTCCTAGGGGTGTGGCTTTGTATCTGGAACTACCACCACTATGTTGCTGAGAAAAGCAATGTGGTCTATAAGGTTTTAATCCCAGGGGGCTATGGGGCCTTGGTGGAGGTATACGCTCCATTGAGTGCCATTCCAGCTCTTTTATTTACAAACACAGTCTCTAAGCATGGGATGGGATTCTGCTACTGCATGTGAAGTTATCTAGATGTGAATGATAAGGAAGCAGCCCTCTCTTGTTTAACCTTGTTATCAGACTGACTCTCAGATTATCAGTGGCGAAGTGAATCCACAAACAGAATACATGAGGGAACAGAAGCAACGATTTCCTTCTGTCGTTTTTTCTAATCTTAATTGGCATTGATAGTGATCAGAGGAGAGATGTTCTGGAAGAAAAACATCCTGCTGCATAAGACGAGGTCGGGGGATTTCAAAATATGAAAACTCTCATTAGGATTTGTCAAAACATTCACATATTGATCATTAAGTTTCTCTGTGCGGAATATTTCCAAACTAGCAACATTTCCTGTAGAGGCTCGAGCTCTGGAACACGTCTCAACCAGATCCAGAACAGTTTCTCCTCTTGTATTCAAATATTCAATTCTGTCCCGACCTGCATTGATGTTTTATTCATCAAACGGGACGCCCATGAAAAAGTCCATCTCTGTGTTCTGCTCATTCCGATGCATCGAGCAGCCGGCAGAGACGTATCGGCCCATGTCAGCGTGTCCGGATTCATAATGTCACCAGGCCCACTGGTTTCTTTTTGTTTCTTCAAGCATCGTGCTGGGCCCTTGATGTGAAGCTGTAAATATCAGGCTCACAGCTTCTCTGGATAAGGGTGTGACCCTGGTGCTTGATGCTGGAGATACACACAGGGACCCCCCTGTAACCCCCCCTCCCACCATGAACTCTGGGTCACATGACAGGATGTGACAGCGGCAGCTGAATACGGATGAGTCTGGATCCCCTCGTCTTAATGGCAATTTGTTAAAAACTGTGTGTAAAAGTACCACAATGTCTAATTTTGGGGCGGCTGTGGTTCAGGAGGCGGAGCGGGTCGTCAACTAACTACAAGGTCAGTGGTTCGATTCCAGTCATCCCCCATTCTGTGATACTGAACCTCAAACTGGCCCTGTACTGATCCCAAATCTCAAAGTTTTGGATAAGTTATCTGCTTATTTTGCAGGACGGCTCCTTGTCGGGTTATTTTCATTAGTTCTGCTGAAACCTTGACAGTTAACATTATTTAAATTCTGTAACTTAGATAAAAGAAAGTAAATTTGCATTAAAAAACACAAAATCTGAGAAACAGCAACATCGGCAGTAGAAAAACACCAATTATGAAATGTCCCTGACACACACTGGATTACATTAGAGACTCATTCTGAATCTGCTGTGTTTGTTTGCAGAAGGAAGAATAATTACACTTTGTGGGATTCAGCCTCCAGGGCCAGAAGAAACTAACATTTCAGGTCGGAGCGAATGAGTTGATCCTGCACAGAGGTCGACTTCAAGTTCATCACACAACGACTGCAGGACACAGGAGGAAGGTGAGGTTTACTTTATCTGATGTGATGGGGACAAAGCTCAATGATCAACACACGTAACACTGTAAATGAGCCAGAGGTAGTTGTCTCCAAGGTAATTGGCCAATATCAAGTGTGTGTTGAACAAGTTTAAACAAAAACAACTGAACAGATTTCCTCTCAACTTGGTGGAAGTGTGTGGTTCAGGTCAGGAAAGAACCCATTCTATTTCAGTGCTGATCCAGGTTTTATTTTCACTTTATTTAGCATTCTAAGAGAGACAGTTTTTAGACGTTTCCACAATTTCCATAACTGATGGATTCTGATGAAAAGATTATTTATGGAACTGATTTTTTATTTTTCTGTGTCAAACAAACCAGGAATCTTTCTTAGAAATGATGCGACGTGGACACATCGGTGCTATAAAGTAAAACTTTTATTCTGTATATAGTTTCTGACGTAGTTTCACGACAGTAGAAAAACACCAGATATAACAATTCATTACAAAAAAGCATTAACTTAAATTTACATTTAATTTTCATTAGCCGATCATGGGTTTTAAATGAGAAAATATAACAATAAATCAATTAAATGGAAAAAAAAAGTCATGTCTTAGAGTAGAGCGATACTCATAACAAACCTTCTGCATCCACTGGACTTCACCAACAGGATCAATGAACCTAAAACCCTGAACCTACTCGTATGTTCTCTTGGGACAGATGTGTTGATAACGTCCCGTCATGAGCCTGATAACAGTAACAATTTAATACAAGTACTTATAGATTATACAGCAAAAATAAGTCACAAACATTTCCACCACTGCATGTGGACGTCTTGGTTTATTGTGTGTACATTTCTTTTGATAACAATGGATCTGAACTGGCAGGTTACGTCCCCGTCCTTCAACATAAATAGAATAAAGCTCGGATGCACCATCAGTGCAAATAGTATCAGTGGAAACAAGATGCTCAGCATTTATTGCTCTGCTGCGGATATATTTGTCTGTTCTGTTTATAGACGAGACAATAAGCAAATCTGCTCTTTGTGTTGTGTGTGTGTGTGTGTGTGTGTGTGTGTGTGTGTGTGTGTGTCTGGCCTCCATGTGACCCGTCTCCACCAGACTCACAATCAAAAACATTTCTCCGCGTGCAAACAAAATATTTTCAAAGCACATTTGCAGACGCTGGAAATCAGAGCGTTCACTTGTGAGGCTCGTTGGTGCAGATGGAGTTTCTCTTTTATTCGTTAAACTCAACAATTATCCAAACGTTAGGGGAGGGGGCGGGATATGGAGCATGTCAACAATGAGAGCGGATGCAATAGCAAACACACCATTAAGCCGATGGAATGGGGCCACATTAAACCTGACTCCCTCCCCAATACAGCAATTAAGCGTCCCAGTATGTCTCCAGTGGGCTACAGGGAATTTAGTGAGACAGTAGAAGCTTCTTCAGTGATGCTTTGACTTGTGGATGCACACTGCCACATGCTGGTTCATTTCTATATTGCAAGCAGGGCCCTGAGACCTCACCTTTTCATATTTCAGCCTCTTTCCCCCTCACTGACACTGAATATGTTTTATATTCCCTACACACGTGCATCTCTAAAAGACTGCAACACACTGTCAATCAGAAGATAACGTCAACACACAGCGTCCCTCCATTTATTCAGCGGTGACTGAGGGTCGCGATGATTCAATATTCAAAACAAACAGCATCATTATCCGTAAAGGGCAGCCACTCGGAACAATCAGAGGCAAATAAACAGGAGAGCTCTTATGCAAACACGACCACTTTAACCAGCTCCAGCGTGATGGCCGTTCAGATGACACACAAATGAGTCAGTGATGTAATTACAGCAAAAATTAAAGTGAGTGGACACTAATGAAAAGCTTTCAGGCTTATTCTACACTGCAGCACAGAGGACAGGCAGTGAGAGCTGTGGGTTGAATTTATGTTCTTCTCTTTTATTTCATCGGAAAAGGAAACTGTGACTTCAGAGTCACTTACTTCACTTTGTTGTGTTCAACTAGCAGCTTCAGATTTAGTCCCAAGAGTAGCAGGTGAATTTCAATATGCATTACCACACAAAGAATTAAGATAAAATATGATATATTAAGTTAAGATAAGACAAGTCAAGATACAAGACAAGATAAGGTAACCTAAGGTAAGATATGATAAAATGATAAGCTAAGATGAAATGAGGTAAGATAAAATAAATTAAATTAAAATAAACTAGGAGAAGAGAAGATATGATAAGGCAGTAAAAACACAGTTTAATGAAATGAACAACTGTGATGCAGAATATTGTAAAAAAACAACCAAGCACATTGTTGTTTGCTCGTTATGTCGTTGATCACTCTTCACTTCCTGTTAATTTACCTCTGGATGAATATCAGCTCAATGTCCACAAACACGAAACAGCAGGATTCTCCAGTCGAGACCAATTCCAGTCTCAAATAAAAAGAAAAATGACACTGGGCCAATCAGACGTTGTGCAAGGAAATAATAGACTGAGTCCAAACAATAAGAATGAGGGTTATTTTCAAACTGCAGAATATCTATTGCAGACATATTACACAGTGAATGCAGTCGTTGTGATTTCCTCATCAAACAGAAACAGAATAAAGAAAGTATCTCCCCCCCCCCCCCCCCCCCCCCCTGATCCTCCACACAAACAGCTCAGGGACGATATCACACGTTAACGAGGCCGACAGTTCATCCTCAGTTTATTAGACTCAACAAAGTGTCCAATTATGAAATGTCCCTGACACACACTGGATTACATTAGAGACTCATTCTGAATCTGCTGTGTTTGTTTGCAGAAGGAAGAATAATTACACTTTGTGGGATTCAGCCTCCAGGGCCAGAAGAAACTAACATTTCAGGTCGGAGCGAATGAGTTGATCCTGCACAGAGGTCGACTTCAAGTTCATCACACAACGACTGCAGGACACAGGAGGAAGGTGAGGTTTACTTTATCTGATGTGATGGGGACAAAGCTCAATGATCAACACACGTAACACTGTAAATGAGCCAGAGGTAGTTGTCTCCAAGGTAATTGGCCAATATCAAGTGTGTGTTGAACAAGTTTAAACAAAAACAACTGAACAGATTTCCTCTCAACTTGGTGGAAGTGTGTGGTTCAGGTCAGGAAAGAACCCATTCTATTTCAGTGCTGATCCAGGTTTTATTTTCACTTTATTTAGCATTCTAAGAGAGACAGTTTTTAGACGTTTCCACAATTTCCATAACTGATGGATTCTGATGAAAAGATTATTTATGGAACTGATTTTTTATTTTTCTGTGTCAAACAAACCAGGAATCTTTCTTAGAAATGATGCGACGTGGACACATCGGTGCTATAAAGTAAAACTTTTATTCTGTATATAGTTTCTGACGTAGTTTCACCTCTGGTTGTTAGTTTTAACTGGTCGATACAGGAATGGAATGCTGAAAGCTGAAGATTAATCAGAAAGAAAGTGCACACGTATCGTTCAGATCATCATAATACATTTCTAATACATAATTATCTCTAATTAAACTACATATATATATATTTCCCAGTCATGTGTACATTTAGTAAAAAATTATCTTTCATTATTGCAAAATTGAAATTGTCAAACTGCACAAAGAAACGGTCACATAATTTCAATAAAAACATGAAGACAAACAGATTCGTGAGGGAGATAAAAGGAAATATGATCCGAGTCATCGCGAGGCCTTCACAAACAATCGTAAATCCCAGCTTCACCTTACGTCAGGACCACAAACACAAACCCATTTCTTTGACAAGGCCCGGCATGACAGTACATTCCTTTTTCCCTGTGATGTGCACGTTACATTAAAGCCACTTATTGCTCGCTCTAACATCAGCATTTCGAGATAAAGGTTCTGCTTCGTTAAAGTGCTCAGGGTCGTGTGAACGGTGGAACCCGACGGGAGAGACTGATGAGGTGAGCGAGGGAGGAGAACAGTCTTTGGGTGGAGGAGAGATGACACACGACAGGGTCCCTGTGGTGATGAGGTGCGTGTGTGATTACAGCTTTTTATAATTGATGTTCACCCACATTCTCACCTTGCACTGGTCCAATCTAACTGCATTGAGAGGAACATACCAGCGTCTTTGCATATTTTCTTCCACGTAGTAAAATGCACCAAATCAGTGCAACACTATTTGTACAATAGTGTTTGTCTACCTTTGAAACAACGACGTTAGCTTATGTATATTTCACCGTTGCATGGCACTGCTGCTGTTAGTTATTATTACACAACAAAAAATGTACCTGACATCTCTACAACCTGATGTTCATGAAGTTTAAAGACATCAGCTATTTCTAGAAAAAGGAAATTCATTTGCGTGAAATTGCGGGGAAACATAAAAGTAAATGAGAAACATGCAAAAACACCAGTGTGTCCTTCAGCTTCAGAGTCAGAAAGCAGCTTGTGTGGCTGATTGTAATCGAGGCTTTTACTTTACTTTGCTTTCCTTCAGTGGAACAATCTGTCTTTGATTTGATCGTAACGCTTGTGAAACTGTACCGTTTAGTGTCTAATGGTGAATTCAGCTCGTTGCTCTGATATGAAGCCAGAGCCTGAACTCCACAGTTTGAACTTTGGGTGAGAAAAGCTTCTGGAGTGTTGTTAGAGGTTAAACATGAAAAACAATGAGGCTTTAAAAAGAAAAACCTCTGTAATCCACATGGAGTGTTGCACTGCAGCAGTGAAGCAAATGGCGATGAAGAGAGAGAGAGACTCAGATTTGCCTGTAGAGACTAAATGAAAGTATCTGCGTGATAACAGCAGTTGAACGAGTAAAGCACATGAAGTGTTTTAAAGCAAAAAGATGCAAAAACAACACAAAGTGTCACAGAGCTGGTGACGCAACAGTCCAACACATTCAATGAGGACAACAGGCAAAAACTTAAAACAATTCATCGCTGAAGAAAGAAAATAAAAATATCCAGAACGGAAACTTTTCAAATTGATAAAACATTCGTTTGAAAAACAAGCAAAGACACAAGTGATTAAAAGATAAAGATGTTTGTGCGTTGAGCAGAAACAAAAAGGCAAAATGATGTGAATGACATTTCGATATAAAGAGAATTTCTTCTTTAAGGTGTTTGGCTTCAAACTGAGGTTTTGTGAAGCAAACGTTTCCCTTCAGAGGAGAAAAGTTTGCCCCCAAAAATATTCATTTGGTGTGAGAAAGAAAAGCATGAAAATAGAGATTTCATTTCTTTGTCTCCTTTTAAAGGATTATTTGAATTCAGATAAGAGGTTTTTGATTTCTCCTGTATCCACTTTGATATGACAGACTTCATATTCCCTCTATGTATTTTTACATTACAGGCTGTAAACTTCCTGAAACCCCCCGAAAAGGTCTCTGCAGAGTTAGAGATCAAGAAACTGCCTTCGAACTGGAGGTTTTAATCTTTTAACACATGGGGAGACATAATAGAAAAACGCCTCTCCAGGATTCTGCTGCTGGACTTTTACACAAACCATTTTAGAACCGTATAAACATCACTGTCCTTTGATAGGAGGCGGATCTGAGGAAGAGGAGGTGAAGAAGAAGGTGCCACCTGTCTTTTAGTTATCCCCAAGCTTTTTAACAACCGCCTCCGTGTTTGACCTTGTCTGTTGATATTTTCAGCACGAAGGGCATTTCCGAAAGAGAATTTCAATTTGGTCGGGCATGAAGACAAGACGCATCTCTCTGCTGCGATTATCCTTTTTAAAAATAGGGGAGCAGGAAACGTGTCGGTGGCAAGAAGGGAACTAAACACCCTCGACTGGGGAGCAGGTACACGGACAAGATATCCCGTTACTCTCGTGGTCCTCTGCTGTGATGTGAGAGGAACAGGAAGGATCCATTCGTCACCAACACCTTTAAAACAGCCGGAACAGAAGAACTCATCCAGTGACGGTATCAACAGAACTGAATGTTGTGTTTTCGTGACTGCAAATAACTTTTCATTCTTGCTCGAATGTGCAAAAATTTGTTTTTCTATGATTGTTTGTCTTAATGCCAGTGTTTGACTTCAGCTTTAGTTTTTTAGTTTGTTGTGTTTTGCATGTTAAGATTATAAGACTTCAGTTTTAAAGTGTTTTCATAGATATACGATATTAGAATTAATTTACATAATTTACACATCCATACTGCATAGAGTTAAATATATATGTTTTTGCCGACACGTGCCCACAGTCTTCAAAAGCTTAGGGGGCGTGGATGCATTCCTGTACAAACAAACCTTCACTTCCTTCTGAAATATGCTCGAGAGAAACGTGGGACCTCAAGCCGAAGAATGCTACAAGGCGACTCAAAGATAGGGAGCGTTAGATCTGATGTATTAAAAACTCCAGTGAGGTGATGATTGTTAAGATGTTACATCTGAGGAATCTACTCTAACAACTGACCGATGGAGGTCAAACATTAAAACATCCAAAGACAGAAATGTGACGTGATGACTGACCAATCAAAACACTCAGCTCCACTCCGACACACGAAGGTCAAAACTACTTTATACAAGAGCGAGGGAGTTTGAGTCCACGTGAGTTCCCTCCACGAGTCAGCAGGACTTTAAAGAACTGTGGCTCTTTTTGCACGCTGGCTGAATACATCCAGCTTTAACCTGCACCTCAACAAACATTCGTCAGTGCCCCCCTGAAATTAAAATGCACCAAGTGAAAAGATCTGACATTAAAATAAGGCAAAAGTATTTGTTTGACTCACTACGTGTTTGGATTTTCAGCTATTTTCAAGAGACGGACAGAAAGAACTCAAGTTGTGTTTGTGAAAAAGAGAAAACTGGACTGACGTAGTTTGATTTGATTTGATTTGACAACTATGAAATCACGAAGTAAGAAATAAACCAGTCTGACACTAAGGTGAGAAGGACCAACAGTCCAGACCTTTGGTAATGCATAGTTCTTTCCTGAATGTCTCACACTATCCATCATTAACTCTCAGCGTCTGCTGCTCAAAGCCGCTCTAAAAAAATAAAGAGCAATGACAATAACAAACTAATGGCTCTTTTTTCTTCAGGTAATCTTTGTACAGCTTCAGCAGTTTTGGCTTCCTTTGGTTTCTGAACCAAAGAGATGATCTAGAGCAGTGAAGCAGCCTTCTCTCCTCTCTCCTCTCTCCTCTCGCCACGCTGCAGGATCCCTCCACAGCCGCGGCGCCGCTCTACGGCAGGAAGGGTTCGTCCTCCTCCTCGTCCGCGCTGGGCCCCGGGTCGCTGAGACACCGCGTCATCTTCTGCGGCTCGCCCGTCTTGTCAGGTCCGCTCTGCCCGTGGGGAGGCTTCATCATCAGGCCCTGCTCCTCTTCCTCCTCCTCCCGCTTGGCCCGTCTGAACTCATCCATCACGTTGACAGAGTCTGGAGACTGAGGGGAGGCCAGGTCCACCTGGATGCTCGGCACGCTGCCCGACTCTGGCTTCATGCTGTAGGCCTGCGGGTCTACAGGCGGGACAGGGACACGATATCAGGGAAATAACAAACTCATTCATAGTCCAGGCAAAGTAACCCATTTTGGAGCCAAATATAGAAGTAATTGTAAAAGAATTTTTTTCAGCATAGATTATTTCTATGAGGTGTCCAGAACAACATAATAAAAGGCCTAAGAAATCCTAGTTGAGGAAATATGTTTGATTCTCATCAATGTGTGCCAATAAGGCCCGGCAACAATACACCCCAAAGGGGCTATTTTTTTCCTTTACTCCTATCAAAATAAAACTTTACACAATGAAAGTAGCCATGAAACGTAACATTTTTTGTATTACAAGTTTCTTTGAAAATGAATTTATGTATGTATTTGTCATACATATGAATGGTGTTTCTGCCTATGCAAATTAGGACATATTCAATAAGTGTGGAGCTCATGTGCTTGTCAAATTCATTTCAAAAGAAACTTGTAATACAAAAAAAGTTACTTTTCATGTATACTTTTACTATGTAAAGTTTTGTTGTGGTAGGAGTAAAGGAAAAAATTAAGCCTATTTGGGTGTATTTGGGGCATATTCGATTAGTGTATAGCTCATTTGCATATTTAAATTCATTTTCAAAGAAACTTGTAATACAAAAAATGTTACGTTTCATGGCTACTTTCATTGTGTAAAGTTTTATTTTGATAGGATTAAAGGAAAAAAATAGTCTTTTTGGGGTGTATTGTTGCCGGGCCTTATTGGCACACATTGATGAGAATTAAACATATTTCCTCAACTAGGATTTCTTAGGACTTTTAGTATGTTGTTCTGGACACCTCATAGAAATGATCTATGCTGAAAAAAATTCTTTTACAATTAGTCGGTCGTAAAACGCTACTTTGCCTGGACTATCAGTCCTTCTCTAATATCATCGGTCATTCCATCAATGTGCAGTAAAGGGAGAGGGACATAAAAACAATCAACAAGGTCGACAAAGCTCCGCAGCCCAGTGGACGACAGCAGGCTTTTAAAGACCTTTGCACAAATGTAACAATACGACAAAAAACAACACACAGTAAGGTCACAATCCTCTATGAGGCAACACATGCTGGAATATCTCCCCACATGTAACATGCTGTTAACAGCAGGACTCTCTATTCCTCCTAATGAATCAGCTAAAGGTGGATTTGTCAATCACTGCTTATTATCATTAGTGATGAATAATTAATGAATGTTAACAGGGAGGCTAACTGGAGCATGCATGTTAGGATCGCTGCTGGGTTATCACATCTCAGGATGGATCATTCTCTACGCTCCGTCACCTACCTGCACCGGGTCTGTTCCCTTTCTGCTGCTGAGCAGGAGTGAAATCTGTGTTTCTCCCTAAAAATGAAACCACACACTCATTTACATGCCGGCCGGTGAGAGTAAACACGTTTCCAATCACCGGGGAAATATCCGCCGCGGCAGCTGTGGAGAACAGCAGCTGGCGTCCTACAGCGTTTAGTGAAATCTGCTTTGTGGGCCTCGCAAAAAAAGTTATGAGTGATCCCCGTGGGCCCGTCAGCGACAGCGTGAATTCCTCCCGTCGTGAAAACCTGGAGCCTGACAGTAAAACGCTGCTGGGTATTGAGTGTTTGTGTTTGTCTGCGGCTGAGACAGATGTGTTTACCTGAGGCGAGTCGGGCTCGACACATTGTCGGCGAGTCGGGAGGAGCAGCCGGCACCGTCAGGTAGTTATTCATCTCTTTTATCTGGGAAAACACAAGGACACTGTTTGTTTCACGGGAGCGACTCGTCTGCTCCGGAGAGAAACTTCCTTAATTGTTTTTCTATCAATCTCAACAGAAGTTGGGATGAGAGAAAAAATTACATTCTCTGCCTCACTCCCTTGATTTGGAATCACAGCAGCCGACCAGTTCTCCATTAATCAACATCTTAGAGAAACCTCGTTAGAATTATGCTGCTTTCTCGTTCTGCAGAAACTCCCTGGAGGCGGTGGCGGCTCGGAGCACATTCGATTTAAACAAAACAAGAGTCTATTTTCATTATGTAATTACAGGCTGATGAAATGGAAATTTGTGGTTGGGCCACTCGACCGAGGAAATAAATCAGCTCCCGTTTGTGTCAGGAAAATTAATTTAGGAGACTGGAGGTGGACTCCAATTAGACATCAAGTCAAGGGTTCTGGCTGACTGGTTCAGCTGCTGGAGGCTCGTTAGGAGAGGAGAAGAGCTGATCTTTATCTGTGGGGGGGTTCTTGTCATCGTCTGAGCTTCTCAGGTGTTTCCACAGGCGGCTTTCAGGAGCATCACGTCTAACTACTTTACATTATAACACAAAAACAGCTGTAAACAAAAGTGCAGAACAGTCGTACCTTCTTCTCCAGCTCAATCATCTTCTGCTTCTTGATGAGCAGGTCACTGAATCCATCTTCAAACGGATCAGCCACCAGAGTGTGTCTGTTGTAGGAGCGCAGCTGAGGAGGGAAAGACACCAAACTATTTAATGGGTAAATAATAAAAAGTTTAAAATATATGAAACCTGCAGAAGAAACTTTAAACCGTGTCGACTAATACGAACAAAGTGCTTTTCTGTGTCTCTCAGTTGTGTATGAACGAGTTGATGTATGAGTAGAGCTACTGATCTAATTCTAACTAAAACACAATCAATACACTATTCAGTAACAATGCAGGGGCCATTTATCAGTACAAATCAATGCCGTGATACAAATATAAAGAATAAAAACTTGTGATCGCTCTAAACCACAGGTAATTAGGGTTGCAAAATTCCGGGAATATTCAAAGTTGGAAACTTTCCATGGGAATTAACGGGAATTAACGGGAATATACGGGAATTAACGGGAATAAACGGGAAATGTTGTGGGTAATTTATACTAACTGTATTTACCTTTTCATATACAGACATAAATATAAACATTTTGTTTTGTCATAGGCTGATTTGAGCCATGAGGAAACTTTGGGCACTTGACTATATCCAATTGGAATCGTCTGTAAACATATTTTACAATTGATGGATAAATGAATGGAAATAGGCTAGATGAACAGATGAACAATCCTCAATCAGCATGCTAATATATTTTCCCCAGTAATATCATCGAAACTTACCTGACTAGTCCTGCACACTACAGCAGGCCTCAATAGCCCTGCTGTAGAGTGAAGGATGCTGGGAATTATCTGTGCATGTGATGGAAGAATGCACAGTGGAGGGTTGAAAATCAACGTGCAGTGTGTGCTGCATTCCATACATCTTTAAAATAGAGTTTTGAATGACGTTTTTATTGCTCAGCGGTTAATTTGCGTAGTTTTTTTTTTTTCAAAATTCCCAATATTCCCGAGCCAAACTTCCCATGGAAAATTTCCGGAAAGTTTCCGGAAATTTACCGGAAACTTTCCGCCCTTTTGCTACCCTACAGGTAATACAAGATGAAACATGTTCAGCTGATAAGAGAAACCCTTTGTGTCTTCACAGAGCAGCTGTTACCCTCTGTCGTGTCTTCTGGAGGTTGCTCCTCAGGATCTTCCTGATCTCCTCCTCTCGGCCCTTAGGCAGCGCCGGCATGGCTCGGTCCCCAGTCTTGGGAGGAGGAGGCTTCTTGGGCTGAATGTTCCTTAGAAACACACAAGGAAATTAATCGGAGTTTTGATCTCACAGTTCAGTGGAAATGATAATCAACACTTTGACAGTTTGATGACTGTGAGGTGAATATCCTGTTTTTACTGGTTTCTTGGATCTGACCGGTCTGAAGTTGTCTGTCTGCAGAAACTGGTAAACACTAAATATCCCCCCTTGTGTCCTAAGCTGCTTTCAGACATGGACTGAACTCTGGAAATTTTCCTGACATTTTCCAGAGGGTTTTTATGTGAGAACAACAAATGTCTGTGTCAGTTACTCTGGGATTTTCTTTTACGAGATTCAAGAGCTTTTGTCACAAAACCCATGAGATATTGTCATGTATTTTAGCTAATAACTCTTTTTAACATGGTTATAAACCACGATGACATGTTATCATCTTCGGTGTGTTGATTCTCAAATTCTCACACTCGTTAAACACTATCCCATATGGTATGGAATGTATGCGTTAACTCTCTCCCCCAGAGAATACTTTTGACCTGTACAACGAAGACGTCTTACACTACAAGATACTTAACATGCCCTTATTTAGGCTGAAGCCCTGTTGTGTGATGTCATGTTATCTCTAGGTTTGGGGTCCCACCTCCCACCTATAAAACTTCTTGCCCTGCAGTGAGAAGACAGACTTCACTATTTGGCCTGGGTGATTTCTCCGAGTTCTAGAGCTCGTCTTGACCTGTACTACTTTGTGTACTAAACATTATTATACATGTAAGTACTGGGTCCGTGTTCCTTTCCTTCATCATCAACTTCTACAACAAACATCGACATCTCGGCTACCCAGAATATACTTCCATATCAAAAACAACATTCTTTCACACTTGTGGATAAAAACGTTCCCTAAAAAGAGAACTTAACTTAACTTTAAAGAAAGGGAACTAAGGCACAATGAGAGAAACACGTCCCTATAAAGCTCAAGGAAGCTGCACATCTCATTGGCTCATGCTGTGAGCCCCTTTTAAATTGTGATGTTTAATAACATGGATTATAGCCACTTTGGTTCCCTGATGTGATCACTCTACACAAATCAAGTCAGCACTCACTGCATGGAGACGGTGGAGGGAACAGCAGCTGGCATCTTGACTCCCCCGCCGCTCTCCACCTGCTCAATGGCCTGTTTAAACTCCATCTTGTGATAGAAGGCGATGAGCTGTGGCTCCTTGGAGCGCTCGCCGGCAATCAGGAACTTCTTCACATACTTCTTGTTGAAGCGGTTCAGTCTGAGCAGAGGAGCAGAGGAGCAAAGGAGCAGAGGAGCAGCAGATGAAAACACAGACCGGGGATTATACAGAGAGCAGGACAGAGAGCGATATAAGCAATAACTTCAAATTCATATTTTACTTTGTGTGTATTCTCTACAGGGTAGGAATGATTAGCTGATCGTGACAGAAAATGAATTGATGGTAAAGCAATCTTGACGATTGACTAATGATATCAGCCAATAACTGAGTTAGATGCAGACATTTCGTTGTCAAAGTTTCATTGAGTCAAAGATTTTCTTGCATTTCTAGATATTAAAGTTATTAAAGACATAACTTTGACCTTTGGTTATATTTGTCAGCATGTTTGACATTGAGCGATCAAGCAGTAATAAAAACAAAGCAGCTCCGATGACCCCTAGTGGGTTTTAATGCAAAGTCCTTACTTGTCCTTCCAGTGGTGGTGTCCATAGTGTCCACAGATGTCCTCAATTCCGGTCAGGAGGTGGTCGAGGAACTGGGGATGAAAAGGAAAAGAGAAAATGATCAGACTCTGAATCTGGTCCCTGAGGAGTTTTTTCCTTTATTTTAAAACTTAGCAAAGTACGAGAACGGTCGAGTCTCTGAGCGCCAACTCAGATCTGAAAAACACGACGTTCCAGCTGCTGCAGGAGAGTCATTAAGAAAAGGAATAACTGATTCTCACAATGTTTTCTAATGTCATGATGCACCTAATAAAACTTGGAGGCAAAATTAGTTATTTGAATATATAAACTTCATCTTAAAACTTCACCTAAAATTGACGATATTTATGTTATAAACAATGATTACAGAGACTCTGGCTCTAGACACACTCTCTTTCGACACCTATCACCATTCCTCAAAGTCACACCCCCTCCCTGGACAGACTGCAGACATCATTATCATGAACAACAGGCAACAGGTTTGAAAACGGAGAGAGAAGCAGCAGCAGGTGACTGATGGGACTGTGTTTATTAACAGTGGCGTCACGCCTTGCTCAGAGAAACACACAATCTGTAGCGCTGAGTGTGTTGCTCTCGCTGCTGCTGGGGGCCGCAGGTCGCCCCCTTGTGCCCCGGTGCTATGACAGCCTGACAGGCAGCGTTGCTATGGGAACAGGTCATTAAGTGGAGCCGCAGATTTTACTTGTGCTTAGTCAGAAGTGACTGATTAATATAAAGACTCTACGGCTCTTCAGGGGTCGGGTGGAAACAGTCTGCAACTGTCTGAAGCTTCTCTGTGAGAGCGTTGGTAGATGAGGGGTGAGAAAAATAATTATATTTATAATGTATGTTTAGATATATTCTGTACTAGACATAGTATAAATCTCCCTTTCTATCTATCTATCTATCCTTCTAATTGAGCTTCTAATACAATTTTTGATAGAGGATCGTTTTGTACATTATGCAGTAAAGACATTTTATTAAACTCTTCTTTTTGAATGAATTACATCTTATCATCGGGTTATCTTTTCCTTTTTTGCAGTAATGTTGTGTTAGACTAAACAAGATTGTCCCACAATGCAGTGCAAACAGCCTTTATCTCCTGTGCTGTGATACCAGGATCATTCTGAGCAACAGCACTGTATTTAAGTTGTTTTTCTATTGCCCCCCCGCAATACAAACAGAGCAAGCTAATCTTTAAAAAGCTGAGCAAACCGAGGATGTGTTGTATGTTGCTTCACTGCATGTTTGTCTAAATAAATAAATGAATTCATCAGAAACTACGTGACAGACGACAGGGAAGCACAACATCTGGATTCGTCACAACATCTGTGGCCCAGTAGGACTCTGGACTCCAGCAGCTCTGTTGACTCTGACCACTGGTGTTCAACAGTGGAGGAGAAAAACCCTCTGGACAAACTGCCCTTCAAGCCTCGAGCACTGGTGACTCACCACCAACCGCTGAGAGGCTGCAACTGTGTGTTTGTGTGTTAACACTGACTGTGTGTGTGTGTGTATACCGTGACTGTGTGTGTGTGTCTATGTGTCTGCTTATCTGAGCCGTGTTAATAGATTGGAAACTCTCAGGGATTAAGGAGCAGGGTGGTCTTCATGAATTTGCTTGAGGGGGAAATACGGTTGTATTTAAATAGGCGTTAAAAAGGTTTATATTTATAGACTCAAGCAACAAAATGGTTCCGAATCATTTCATGATTTCATATGATTAATGTCATGTTTTTTAGAATGATATGTATTTTATATTCCCAGGTATTTGCGATTTACACCTGAGCTTTACTAAAAGTTCTATTCAAATAAAATGTATTGTTTTTATTATTATTATGAGGTGAAGTACCACCAGACAGCCAGTAGGTGGAAGCAGCAGTCAATGTTTGATAATGAGGATGGCTTTAGCGCTAAACTACAAAAAGCATCAACATCAAAACATTAACTTCTCAAGGCAGATACTCAGACAAACAGCTATATCCTTGGTATTTGTATTTCTGAAGTTTCTGAGTAAATACAGATTCATCATTAACAGAATTCTTCACTGAAAGAGGAAGAATTTATGAATATTTCCTACATGTGTCACAATCATTTATGCAGAAGACGCAACGTTTCGAACTATTCTGACATTTCATTTGTTATCCTCACACACAAACATTCACACGTCTAAACCATCAGGAAATCTCCAGCTTGAGACGATAACGGCCGGACATGTGTTGATTTTACCTGGGTGTGGATTTCCTCATTAATCGTGCGCTTGGCCTCTTGCTTCTTCTTCACTGCCAGAAGCTCCACCAGCGGTTTGATGGTCATGCCCTGTAAGAGTGACAGGAACAAACCATTACTCACTGTAAACACCTCCTGACCTCAGCAGAAAGCAGAAATAGCTTCTCGTCAACCAGTCAAAGCAAGAGTGGAGTAGACAAAAATCACATGTGGATGTGCATCAGGGCTTTGAAATATGTTTCTGTTTTGTTCTTGTGATGCTTTTGTGTCAGAGTGATCTATAAAGCATAAAATCAGCCGTCTCCATATCACTGATCAGGTCCCATTTGGATCACAACGCAGAAAAGGAAGTCAAGTATAAGAAAGTTTTGCAACAGCTACTTAACAAAGCCTGCATTTTTTCACACAGTGTTTCACAAAAACGGTCGTCTCTGATGCAAATCTCTGGTCACTGCAGAGGAGGACAACTTCTGAAGAGTTGATACTTTTGTAGGTTGAACCAAGTGAAATCCTTCTAGTAGTAAATAATATAAAATAATAGTATTATTGTGTCTCCCCTTTGTTCCATGAACATGCATCTGTGAAGTACTAGGAACCAAGAGATGTGTACAATTAAGTTATTTACAGAAATCCTGAACTGCTAAAACTAAGTTGTGCGCATGTGCGACACGTTATCAGTGGTAGAAGACGTATCATTTTAATAAGTAACCTAGTGCTATGATAATATTCCAAGGAAGAGTGTGATCGTAAACACAACACAAAGAGGGTTTGTTCCTCTGCGTGTGAGTTGTAATTTTAAACCGGGAGTGTGTTTTGTTAAACCTGTCAAGCCTGTGTTCAAAGTGAGAACCCTGAGATCAAATTCCCCTTTTCCTCCTTTCATTCTGACACAAACACAGATTTTCAGATGATTGAAGAAGCTAAAAATGTAAAAATGTATCTTTACTAGAAATGTCTCCATGTCTAATCCCATCGTCTATTTTTGGACATTTGTCAATAGGATTAAGAAAAACGCACGGCCCCTGGATAAGGAAATCAAACAGTGCGTGCACCATGCCTGTCTGCACCTAAAGCCTCGAGCATTTCCTTTTGCTTTTAAAGAGATTAAACCGGGCATCTGGTTACTGTAATATCTCAAAGTGAGTAAGATTTCTGCTCTTTCTGCCAGCAGGCGAAGAACTTGCACTTTTACCACCTATTGTTCATTCCGAATAAAGCACACAAACCGGGATATTAAATGGCTACTTGTATTCCTTCAACCCTAAACAAGTAGAAATGTAATATATGATGGTTATTGCTAATGTTTTGGTGGCACTTTAAGGGAACTGGTTCAATTTAAAAAATGTCAGGTTGAGGGAACGGGGGGAAATTAATCATTCAGAATCCTGTCCTCGAATTCTTTGCACGGAAAACCTGAAGTTTAGAAGAGTTTGGATGAATTTGATGCAATTTGTCTTTGCTTGTGATGATGTTTGTTTCACATTAACACAAAAATAATAACACAATCTCTCTTATGGGGGGGGATATTTCACCAAATTGACAAACCTTACTCACTTGGCAATCTTTTTTAAATAGTTAAAGTAACCAATGAGATGTTAGCAGATATTAAACTATTAAGTCCAGAAATCACCAATCTGAAGTTGTACTGTTATTATTCCTGCCTCCCACTCTCAATCCCAGTCTCACCTACACAGACTTGTACTTTAAAGGTGGAGTGGGTGTCTACCTCCCATCTGCCTCAGCATCAGGCTGACAGTGCAGAGTTGAGTGCCATGAATAAAACATTGTTTCTAATCCAGCCTTTTTTTAGCTGCTGCCATTCTGGGTCCAATTCACGTCCATGGATATTTCTGCAGTATATTCCGAGGGCCTTGTTTATCTACCGGGGCCGAGCAGATGCAGTGCACACAGTGCTTCTGTACACAACCACTCCCTGTGTGGCTCTGACTTAACGTTTAGGTTTTTCTATGTTATTTTAAGGTACAAGGAGAAGATTAACCTGGAAAATCATCATTACAGTAAACACGTGTCTTAAGGACGAGACGTTCCTGTAATACGAAGTTTTTCCTATAAATATATGAGCAATGATTTAGTCTTTAATCTCAGCTTGTCCGCTAGGAACAAGATTCATTGTTCTGAGCTACACTGGGTTTGTTAGTGGACCAGTCAGAGTTAAGATTGAAAACTACATGTACAAGCAAAGGCTCTTTTGCAAACCAGGTATGACAGATGCAAATTATTGGGTGAGAAAATTTGAATAAAATCCACATTGTTTTTGGGAGACTGCAGAGGAAAAATATATTGTGTAATGTTTAATTCAATGCAGGTGACGAGTAGAAGCTCATTGAGAAGTTTAAATAGGTCTAAATTTAACAATAACTAAAGTCGTGCATTGATTGTGGTCACATTTAAATCCCACCACAAAAAACCAGGAGGACCTGTAACTGGTAGTCGCACCTGTACGAAGACTGTGAAGAAGATCACGGTGATGATGGCCGTGAGGAACATCTTTCTCATGGGGAAGAGTTCGTTGTCCAGCAGGTAGCCCAGGGAGAAGGCGATGGCACCTCGCAGGCCACCGTAGGCTATAATGAACTGGTCCTTGGTGGTAAGCTTGACGATGCGGAACTTGTTGATGATGAAGGTCAAGCCAACCACACCTATGAAGCAAGAAACATAATGAGAAACTGAGGTCGGATGTGTGTGCATACCATATAGATCCAGGTCAAACCGCCTTCTTTCCAGTGGTAAATAATGAGCTACATGAAAGCTTTATACTTTCTGTGCCTCGGTGTATTTTACCTCATCTCTCACAAAGCCAATGCTCTCATTTAGTCTCACTGGGCTCCATCACAGTGAAAAACCAACTCGCTTCATTCAAAAACGTTTGGCTCCATGGTTTCATTTTAACGAGCTAAGTTCATCTCTATGAAAAGCTTAACCCAGGGATACAAATGGAAACTAAAGTATTTAAAACTGTACAACACTGAATTATTATCAGCAGTTATACATGTGCTTTTTTCTAGTTAATAATCCAAAGTAAATGGTTATTTACCTAACAGGGCAATTTAAACTGTTTTCCATTTCTGATAGAACTATTCAGTCACACAGCTAGATTTTGTCTCATTAAATAAATTTGCGATTCAAAAAACCTCGTCATCATTTCACTTCAGCCTCTCTCTCTTTATCAAAACCGGTAACTGTCACCGCTGTGTGCAACAAAACAATGATTCTGGCCACAGCTCCCAGTTCCCTTTTTTTAAAATAAAGTTTTCTTACAAATATTAAACCTTGATGTGTAACTCACCATATACACTGTAACTCATACTTTAATCTCCTCAGCACTTTAACTTGTGAGTTTTTTTGATTAACATGTAAACCCTATGGATGAATATGAATCCTGTGAATCGGTCCAGCAGATCTACTGTGAATTAATCTTAAGAAACCACGACATCGCAAGTTTACAACACTTCCTCCGCTGCGGGTGAACACCTAGTTCCCCTTTCTGTCCCTTCACACCCAAACACGCAGCCGTGACAGAGCAGGAGAGCTGACCTATGACCCGAGCCACCAGACACAGGACGACGGTGACGGTGACGAAGGTCCAGTTCCAGTAGTGGGGTCCGTCCACCGTGGCCACGCCCAGGAAGATGAAGATGAGCGTCTCGCTGACGCTGCTCCACATCTTCAGGAAGTACTTGATGGTGGTGTGGGACTTGTGGGATATGTTGGCCTCCACGTAGGGCCTCATCACCGCTCCACACGCGATCAACCTGGAAGGAGGCAAAGGGGGAAATGTGGGATCAGTTGAAAGATATTGAATAAGATATTTTACTAGTTGGCCTCTTTCCAAATCTGTTTTTCTCGTTCCAAACTCTAAGATGTGTCACCCTAACTGAGAAAAAGTAGAATATGATTACAACAAAGTAAAATAAGATTATTTCAGAGGTTTTTGAAGAGAAAAGCCAATTCTGCTGAAGCACTGGTTTGACTTGAGTCATCTGCACCAGTAATGTCAACATGAGGAGAGCTCTGGGT
The DNA here is from genome assembly GCF_963576545.1 of Limanda limanda. Lineage (NCBI taxonomy): Eukaryota > Metazoa > Chordata > Actinopteri > Pleuronectiformes > Pleuronectidae > Limanda > Limanda limanda. The sequence continues at coordinate 7,038,426 of NC_083646.1, read as the reverse complement.
TCCCTGTCTGATGATAGGAACATGTGACGGTGTCAAAGATGTCTCCATCCCAGTCTGGTGACCACTTCTCTTTTCTTCTCTTGTGTCATGCAGCGGAGAAAACCAACGTGATCCCAGTTACATAAACCACAACAGCTGCTCGGCATTCACCCCATTCTCTGTCCATGTGAATATTGGTTTGGCCTTAAGGGCTTAAGAGGGACGATAAAAGGAATTCGCACCGACCTGCTACCTTCTACCACGTGATACGGAAATCCACCCTGACAAATCCAGGTTTTGATGTGAGGGGCAATACAACAGCCACAGGCACTGGGGAAGAGATTGCCCTTGAAAGTAAGGATCCTCTGGCCCTGACACATGAGGGGAGACTCAGTATATTATCACCTCCTCCCTCAAACATCAATAACTCTTGGCTACGTTAAACAGAGGAGAGATTGATGTGTGCGGGAGGAGCTGGTGAGAAACGGCCCCTTGGGAGAACGTTGAGATGCCAGTAAATTTAGGTTCGGTTTCGATGACACTGGACGAGATTAATTCATTAGGCCCCTGGTTACCCGGAGTGCAATCTGTGCACTGTCATAAACGCGTAGCTGGAATGGATTTTCCATGCAATGGCAAGGTTATATATAGACCATGACATTTAATACCAGATGGAATAAACAAATATTAACCATAACTTCCACCTGGCAGCTGCAGGATGCTTCTGCAAACCAGTTTGGATTCATGTCTTTCTAGATTTATATTATTTCTGTAGTGCAGAACGCTGTGATGGGGCAAGTGAAGTTGACCTTTGACCTCCTACTGGGTGTCTTATTGTCAGTCTTAGTGATTCAATTTACTTAAGAGACATGTATTGACCGCATATGTATAAATCAATGAGTTGCAGGATAAAACCAGAGGGATCCACACGTCACATACAGATTTTAGAAATAATAAAAATGAATGTGCAAATTATCAGCATGCTAACAAAAAAGATAAGCAAATCTTTCTTACTCACTTTGAAAGATATTTTTAACTGATATAGATTTTTGGGGACTGATGCTGATACAATAGTAAAGAGTAAAAAAACTTCAGATACTGATATATCGGCCTATTTATACATATAAAACTAATTAGAAGTGATTCCTTTGATTCGTTGTTATCAAACCCTTTTGATGAGGAAATATAATTGAGTCTTGAGAGTTTACACTTAACTTATATAATGTATTATGAATACTATAACTAAAACAAAATTCCAGCTCTAATTTCTACTAATTTTGTTGAAAAGTTATATAAACAGAAAACAACTTTTTGCACATTATAAGAAAACTACTGGGACAAAATGCATTCTTCTGTGTGTCCCTCTTTCTCTCCCTTATCTTTTCCTCATCCCTGTACACTTACGCCATGATGCCCGAGAGGTGGAACATCTCCGCCGACAGGTAGGCCATGTAGCTGTACACAAAGACAAACAGTGGCTCGATGACACGCACGTGGGAGGTGAAGCGCGAGGTCAGGGCAGCCAGGAAGCCGTAGATGGCTCCCACTAGAACCCCCCCCAACGCCACTACCAGGAAGGAGATAATTCCAAGTATGCAATCGACCACCGTCACTGTCCCAGCGGCTGTGTACTCCTCAAACAGGTGGTACAGCACCTAGGAGAGGGAGGGAAGGAAAAGGAGAAGAGGGAGGGAGATAATGAAGGATTAAAACATGACATGTGAATAACAACAGAACTACTCACCATGTGACTCTATTGATGCTCTGATTAAATTCAAAAGAGGAAGATGGAATAAAGACGTCACGATGGGCATTTTTTAAAAGTAGATTTGATCTCTGGGGTTGTTACCCAGCAGATCTACGACAAGTGAAAAGAAGCCTTGATTTGTGCATCACTCAGTGTTGGGACATTATTTTTCAAACATTTGTTTTGTTTAATAGTCTAAAACTTTTTAGCCAGCAAAGTTTACCTTTGCCAAATGGATAAAAAGACGTTTTAAGTAGTTCACTATAACGCCGTGCCATGCAGATCGGCTCCTCAGCTGATGAATGAGCTCTGGCTCTCGCTACAGTCAATGACACAGACCAGCTTTGTATAAATGTGCTCTGATGCTAAACTCGTAGTTGAACACGTGACCTGGAAACAATGGCCCTTGAGAAATGACTTCTGAACATATCTGGCACCGGGCAGGCCCGATTTGTGCCAGTCAGAAAACACAAGTCCTTAAAATAAACACTGGTGACTCAGGCAGTTACGATGTGAGTAACTTTATATTGTTACAGTATAAGAACAGGCCAGATAACAGCTGGTGTGCCACGCGAGCTGAGAATTACAAGGAGGTGACAGACTAGTGAGGAGATCACATGCTCTCTGATGACACCTCCCACTGACAGAGCGTTTAGCTTGGTCACAGACTGCTGAGCTAGACAGCAAAGTTTGAATTTGTCTCCTCTAGGAGGCTTCGGGGGTGAAAAGGTTCAGGATTGACTTGATGAATGATGTTCCTCTGCTTTCTCTGGACATCAGAGTTACAACTGTTCCTAATTATGTCTGCAGCTCTGACACCGGAGCTTCTGAGAGGTACAAGCAGAACTGTGGTGTGGTATCATCTGTATTCCTGACAGTCTTCACTGGAGTACAGGCAAATCAATAAACCCATTCCCTCATAACAAATGGAGGCAGCGCCAACCACGCGGTTTCCTTTATCTGGTCCCTCACCACAGTGACGGCGTCGTTCAGCAGCGACTCGCCGAACACCAGGATGTGCAGCAGCTCGTTGATGTGGATCTCCTCAAACACAGCGAGCACGGCCACGGGATCCACGGCTGAGATGATGGAGGCGAACAGCAGGCAAGGCAGCAGCTCTATCGAGTGGAGGGGCGAGAGCTCGGGCTGGATCTGACAGACGCCGTACAGGAGCCCCCCGATGAAGAAGGCGTTCCACAGGGTGCCCACCACGGCGAACATCAGGATCGTGCCCAGGTTCTCCATGAAAGGGCGGATGGGCAGGAAGTAGCCGGCGTCCAGGATGATGGGCGGAAGGAGGCAGAGGAAGAACAACTTGGAGTTCAGCAATGGTGGGACCTCCTCTCCGGCCAGTTTGATGAGCCCCCCCACCAGCAGGCCCACCACAATCAACAGGCAGCTTTCGGGCACAATGCTGGACAGACGAGGAATCAGGTGGAACCCTGGGAGGATGGAGGGAATCGAGAGAAAGAAACAATTAAATGGGGGGGACGACAATAAACAAGAATGAGCAAGTGATTTATCAGGAAATTCACCGCAGAGGTCGATGCCTCAGGCTGAATGTGTATGTGTGTGTGTGTGTGTGTGTGTGTGTGTGTGTGTGTGTGTGTGTGTGTGTGTGTGTGTGTGTGTGTGTGTGTGTGTGTGTGTGTGTGTGTGTGTGTGTCTGAGTTTGTGTGTGCGTGGGTAAGATTGACTAGAATTCTTTCTTCCATTCTGTTTTCTCACCTTTAAAAAGGGCAACAGTGCAAAAAGCAATCTGAGAAATCACAATATTACAGAAACAACCAGCTGTGACACGCTACACTTCCGTGAGCATGAGCCCCCCCCAGGCTACAAATTCAAAACTTCTGCTTGATTTTATTATCTGCTCTGATGGCAAACTGCCCGCACAGGACAGTAAACCCCTACTGTGTGAACGAAGGGTACAATTCAATTAAAGAAAGTTTTTGTTAAGGTTGAGTGAAGGTTTGTCCTGAGGGAGAAACACACACAGATTTTTGTGTTGTTTTGTGATGCAGCGTGTGTAAAAGCCTGTCTGCCCTCATTTGCCTATTTCACCAACTTCCTGTCTGAAACACAGACAAACACCTCTCTGTGGAACCATGTCGAAAACAAATTAGATCTAAATAAAGTCACGGCCGAAATAGAACTTCCTTTGCCCTGCGCCTACATTCAGGAAAACAAGACTTTAAAAAAGGGTTGAGAAAATCTTTCAGCTTTCATTTACGCTTCACGTTTACATAATCATCTATTTATTGAGGAGTTCCACTTAATTGTAATAAACTTTTGCAATTATCCGCCATCGCCCGAGGCAGCTATGCAGTGAGACTTTCCATGTCTATGACTTTCCAATGAAAAGGCGTCTCCCTTACAACAAATACCGTTGCCTTTTGAACCATGAATACATTAGAGGGTTATCTACAGGGGAATGTCATTCTGCAGCTGGCTTTGAACCTGGCGATGACATGATGCATCAACAGTGGCATGCAAACACAAAACAGCAATATGAACCAGGTACGGTTACATGGACACATGCAGGCAAAACAATCTCACAGGGGTAGACTATATGAAACTGTATATCATGGTGAAATATAATCTGGAAGCATTGCAAACTAGACTGGTACCCAGTAGAGTGCACAGCTCCACCACGGCCCAGTAGTTCCCTTTAGTTCTGCACCGAATGAGCCATGTTCTTTTGGATATAGTTCCCAAACTATAGGGGAAACATAAAAACTTTTGCTTCCCTACTGAATCTAGATGATCTCAGCTACACATTGGGGAGAGTTGCAGGTTTACATACTTTGAGTTATGTTAAATAGGTTTATTTCCTGGTGTAATTTACTCCTTTGAGTGGAAAACTACCCAGAAAACTAAAGAGCTGTAACAGACAACTGAGTCAAACCACTTTATAGTACATCTGTGCTGTGTGATTACATTTTCCATTTGTGAAAATTGGTTTTATAAAACTGGCATCAACAAGTATTCTTCAGGCACCGGTATCGAAGGTATTGGTACAGCTACCAAATATGTTTTATTCATTCCCAGGACGATGTTTTGTATTCTGTGGTTGTTTATGGAAAGAGAGGGAGTGACATGGTTACTCAGCCACAACAACAAGCCGTTTTATAAATCCACGCGAAGCTAGCGCCATTACATGGAAATATGTCGTTGGCACAGCCCTGCAATTTTAGATTTGAATTGGAAATATCATCATCCATAATGTAAATGCTGCAGTGGGAATATAGATACAAGCATCAACAGGGGAACATTTCACTCTGTCAATCAACACCACAGCTACCATGCCCTTCAGAACAAGAACGGACAGAGCTGTGACGGAAGCAGCATCTGGCACAACAGCCACAGGGTGTACACACACAGGGGAGGGAGGGAGGGGCAGGCAGGTGAACAGCCCAGGCCTCCTGCAGTCAGGTTGCTTATCTTTGCACAATCAGCGGTGGAACAGCTCATTAATATTCCCTCATTAGCACATAGCCCAGTTTATTATGTAAGGGACAAGACTGAGGTAAACAAGAACTAGAAATAAATAGAGCTGGAATCATATTTATCACAATGTAACAGTCAAATTCAAGCAACTTGATATTCTCTTTAGGGAAACAAGACATCTAAGGTGGGAGGGGAGGGGGGGTTACATTTGGGCAATGAACGACAACACTGTTAGTGTGTGAGCACAGTGCACGTCTGTGAATCATACAGCTGCATGAAGCTGTAGCTCTGCTGCTCTGAGCAAAGACAGTGAGGAAGCCTTTGTCCTGAATGGTCGATTGAGGCCTAATAGCAACACAACTAGATGTCAGAGCCTGAATCCTTTTCTCTTCCTCACGCAGTGAACCTTTTAATAAAATGTGGACCACTCGACTCTGCAGAGGCTCGGCAGCCAGCTGGGTTAACAAAAGAGATTCTGTGATATCTGAGTTTAACAGAAACTAGGCTTATCTGGGAAACTGGGAGTAAATTCCACAGCTAGATCTTAGATAATCCAAAGCACATTGTCTCTTGGGAAGAAAGCCTAAAGCCGTTTACTGGAGGCTTCCAAATTAAATCTAAATTAGCACGTTAATGCTCACAACATCTCTGCCCCCTGTAGACTCTGTTACATAATTAAAAAGCTGTGTCTGAGACACCAGCAGCTAAGAGATCTCTGTTCAGTGTGGGGGGGGCACCAGATGATACAAGTGGGCCAGATTACAGTGATATGCTTGAATTCAAAACTGATGATAGAGTGTAATATCAAACTTCTATGATTCAGGGTTAGAGTTTCACAGTGTGTTACTTCCCTGCTTTACTACAAACCCTTGTTTAGAAAGAGAATGAAAGATACCACTATTAACTATTTGCAATTGGCACCACTTTAACATAGAAAGGTATTCACGATCGTTATTAAAGGTGGATGAGCTTGTTCAGCCTGTTGCCACCTTAAGAGAGAGAGAGAGAGAGAGAGAAATGCTACTCAAGGGAAAAGTACACATCCTTTATAAGTGCTACTACTAGAAAAAACAGAAACTCAAGAGGAAAGCAACTTACTAATATTGTCATGTAAAATAAATTCTAATAGCCTAAAGCATGTGTGTGGAAGAACTTGCTCTTTCAACTTTATTGAAATCATTCTTTTCAGGAATGCCTACAGGGAGTTCTTCAAGCAGCAGACAGGATCTCACAAATTCATCCGACCAACTCTTAGACCTGGTGGTGATCAAGTTACACAAACTTCATCTGCTGCTACTCACTGATCTTAAGTGGCTTTACTGCAGTTTGCCTAAAAGGGAGAGATCCTGGTCATACGTGCATCATTAACAACTCTCAAAGGGTTCCGCAGAATTCAAAGCAAGGAAATCGAGAGTTATTATTAGAAGACACAGAGTCCTACTATCCCTAATGTAAAGGGTACTTCCGTGTTCCAAGTACTGAACCTGAGCCAAGTTACTTTTGGCTGACGGCCTTCTGTCCTTGAATCTTTATCTATGAATAGGCAACAACTTACTGGCACTAATGTGCAGCCATGTGAAGACTGTGATAGGCCATTTTATTTTTAAAATGACAAAATGGAAACACATAAGCTGAAGTTCTGTTGGTATTTCCCTATCATGGGCTACATGGCAAAGCTGGGAAACAATTCAATAGTATTACTTAATCATCTTTCATATCACTAGTGCAGTGCCCCGTCTAAACATGCCTGTCTCCCCGGCCTGGGGTAATGCTTATTGGAGCTTTCTCTCTCAAACTGTAAGAGTGACTTGGAATAATTGAGCCGCTGCGAGTAGAGACTGACGTCAGGACTCGGTTCACACAACCCTGAAGCCACCCTGAAGCTGTTCACCTATTCTGAATTCGGTGAATCTTGTGAGTTACTTAGGCCTCATGGGAGGGAAACACCTCAGGAAACTGTTCTCATGACCAAGTAATTTACACAGAACCTTCGTTAAAAAGGGCAAACAGGTCATGGCTAGATGGATTCAATGTGTTACTGCGGATGCCTCAGGCAGTGGTTCACTCAACACTGGACCCAAGAATGACGTCCTTAATGGCCCATTATCATTCATGGGTGACCAGGAGGAACAAGTATAGACAAAAACTGACCCTTTGAATTATAAAAAGAAACTATCATGCTGCACTAAGGACAGAAAGGCTCAGTGAAGAGAGCCTGAAGGGTCAAAACACAAGTGGTGACAGTTCACACGTTCCTAAGTCTGTCCAGCATGACGCCAATTACGGCTTTCAGTGCTCATCCAGTGTAGAGCCTCACTGCAGGAGATAAGATGGGGGGGGGCACACATCTCAAGTGTTGTCAAGACATTTTCAAGAAGGTGATAAGTGGTGAATGCACTCCTACAGAATGTAAAATATCCTTGAACTATAAGATCAAGTTATGAATCCTGGCTGCTTGTCAATAACGACAGGTGCTGTGTCCTCCTTGCCTTTATGAAGCAAGGTTACTGAAAACCAGTAAAGGGTAACGGCTCTTTCACTGGTGAGCATGTGAACCCAGTGTCAGCACAGCCTGGTAAATGCTTATCATCTCAAAAGCCAGGAACTGTGTCCTGTTGCCAGGAGACGGATTGTACACCGCTGGCAAACAAAATCTGCCGGATCAAGCAAACACAACAGGGCAGAAAAAATATTTAAACAGGTTATTTTTTAATAAAAAGTGACTATTGGTATATTAATTTGATTATTTTCCTAGAGACCACTGTGTTTAACTGGCTGACCGGCTTTCCTACACCTTAATGTTCCCAGGAGAATAAAGAAACGTGTGTTTCAGAGCTTTGTCCACCTTGCTCCTGACAACAGAGCGGTGAAAAAGATAAGCTTTTGTGAGTCAGTGTTTGATTGTTTGACGCAGACCATTGTGCTGCTCAAGTTGCTGGGTTTAAATTATTAATAACGCTGCCAGTATATGGTATTTCAGTTTGACCCACCATGCAATAACAGCACAAACACACTGCTGGCTTACACAGGAGATTGCTCACCAGGGTGTGTTTCCAAGTTATGGTGACTGATGAGATGTCGACACCACGACACCTAATCATCTTAGGATAATTCACAAAGCCATCTAGTCAGTGATAGTATCCAATGTCTGTTACAAGCAGGACTTTACACACAGCTTGTAGTGATCCGAGTGTGTGAGGTTGTAAATGGAGAGAAAACGTTGCTTTATAAAAGGAAACAAAAGGAGAATCCAACAAAAGGAACAAACATGATAGACTCTTATCTACCTTTGAGAAGAGATGGCCTTTTGTTTCACAAAGAGGACAACACTATCGTAGAAAAGATAGTAAATTATATGATGAGAGTCAAAGATATTGACCTACATAAGCGGTGATTCTTTGAATCAAATAGAAGAGCAGTCACAATCACTCTTTGTTAGGCTAATCATTGAAATGTCCTTATCAAACTAATTCATATTCAGTGCTGCTTTTATGGTTGTTGATGTGGATTCACTAGCTACAGACCAGATATTGAAAGTTCTTGCTAAACGCCAGGCAAGGATTTCCGAGATTAAGAGCATATGAAAAGTTTTCTTTGATATAACCCTTGAGTGCTAAGTCATAACCTAACTGGTAAACTAGAGATAAGCTGCGTATCGCTTGTGACACATTGACCAAAGCTTTGCCTAAGGTGTGGATACTAATACTGTACCTGGACTCTTCCCAACAAAGTTATTACAGATAAGGAAAGTTGTAAGGACCATATTGCTTTACAGATTTGCCAGATCCTGCTACTTTGGACTAAACAACACATGCCTCATAAAATGTATTCATAGAGTTGTATATCTTGTTAAAGGAATGTCGGGCACTGTCTTACACTGCAAATTCATAATAAATCAGCCCCTTCCGAGACACTGATTTAATTTTTAAACTCATTAAAAAGTTAAATCAGACTTTTAAGAAAAGGGACACTTACTTACTGGTTAAGACGGGTTACACAGGTAATTTGAAGGTTAACCCAGTAATACTGATTATAATGTCTCCCTCCTTACTTATCGTCCATTGTTGACTCTAGATAAGCATTCTTTTAAAGCATGGGCCGGTCTCCAAGGGAACAATTGCTGAATAGAGGATTGAAAGAAGGCAGCATTCTCGAAAGTGTGTTAATCAGGACATTGTCGTTCTTGTAAAATCAAAACTTTCTCAGGTAACAGAAGTGATGTTAAGTTTTCACTCCTTCAGGATAAAACCAGGTGACAAGGTTTAACACAAATGGCAGATTACTCCACACCTGATATAGTGGAACCTCTAAGTTAAATTATAAAAATCAAACATATAAAACTGTAAAACTTCAGCAGTCCTGAGAGCATGGCTGTATCTACTTGTTCAATCAATGCAAGCTCAGCACAACGTGGCGGCCATATCAAATATCTTCATTTACAACCTCTACCACAGTCTGTGGTTTATTGCATATATGACTTATCAGCCGGAAAATCAGTGACGGCACTGTTGTATTGTTTTATCAATGGTTATCCTTATCTGGTGCAGCACTCAAAAATGTTTTCACATTTAGTATTATAGTTGATTAATATCATAGCTCAACATTAGAGTGTATTTAGCTGATGTTCACACCCTTAATTCAACCCTACACAAAGGAATCAAGGTCCAGGTTGCAGCCCAACTCCCACATCAATAAAATAAAATGCACTCAGGATCATGTGTGTGCAGGTGTGGGTGGGTGTGTGTAGATTTTATGGCACTCTCATCAAACTGTTGGTTGGTTATTAATTATGAATGCAAGGTGAGACTTACTTGACTTGTTAGACATGTTACAAGGAAAGAGGGGAACACTGGAAACAAGAGGCTTCTCAGCCAACATGGTAATTAACCAAAGGCGTGTCCAACTGCCCACTAATGTATGACTAGACGAGAGAGGATTATCAGACGTCTTATCGAAGGCTCAGTGTGAAAGTCGGTGCCTGGTGGATGTTTGATAAGTTTACTTGATTATCTTGCAGTAAAGACATCAATGTTTATAACTGCCTGTGAGGTTTGGTTGATGCTTTGATTTGTTAGATATTACTTTCGAAATGAGAATGTGGAACAAGGTAATTTAGATATTAGCCTGGTGTCACATCTTCTAGCTGATAATAACTATATAACAGATCCTTTCAACTGCAGCCTGCGCCTAAACAGAGGTCAATGAGGTCAATGAGGCCCATGCGGTAGGTTTGTCGTGGTGACTGTAGCTTTTGAAATATCGGTTAATGTGGAATAGTTATTTCTGTGCTATAACAGTCTGCAGCCTAATTACATGAGCCAAAATACAGGAGGACTCATAAATAAAAGGACCAATTACTTTAACAAGTAAGGTTAGGAAAAGTCTATATCATCCATTAAGATTGCTAGTATGAAATATTTGATTTTACAAGATAAATAAAGCAGAAAACCATTTATATTTGAATTCAATGTAAAGATTTTGTTTAATTTCCTAACTCGAGCTCTACATGTTATATTGTTTTTTGTGTTTTTTAAATGTATAGCTATTTATGACAGAGTTTATGGTTCCACAAGCCTCAATTACATTTCTTTGTTGTAAGGGTTTACATAACAACATCTTACATGGTCATGTTTCTACTTGCCAATATCGATACTGGCAAATTCTTAGAAAACCGCACACCCTGGCTTTGGATTCCTATGAAAAGCTTTTGCACTGGATATAATAAATTCAAGAGAAGTACGTGTGTGAGTTAGGAGAGAGAGAGGCACCATGCACACACAGGCCGGGTTGCTTAAGAGGTAAATGGTCTGTGGATGTGCTTTCAGGCCTGTGTGATAGTGGGTTCATGAGGATGAATAAGAAACAAGGCCAGGGCTGAGCACCGCAGCAGTCACATCAAATTACCTACAGCCCATTTTCAGCGGTTGTGAGATAATCACAGGCTTAAGGTCACCGCTGTCGACGGCTGCTGTCAGCTCGCACACTCTCACTCCAGTCTCGGATCTTTTTCTGCCTCCCTTCTGCTTCGCACACTTTCATAATTCCTCCAACTATCTCGCTGACATCTCTCATTTTGACTCCACGTCCTTGCAGTGTCCTAACATCGATCCACCCGGAGCCAGGTGGTCCCTCTCTTGAGACACTGGGATTCTGGCCCAGACAGTGAGGCAGTGTCCTCCCTGTCTACACACTGGTGCTCAATCAGCCAGGCCCCTGGTATCTCAGGCAACTGACAAGCTGCTGGGCTCTCAGGAAATACGCGATAGAAGAGGACAATGCAGTGCTATGTGGGAAGACAGGGAACTACTGGGGATAGAAGGACAGACCGGACAAATGGGACATGAGGAAGAGTGAAGAGGAGTGGAGAAGGGGAGGAGCAGAGACAAATTATAATGTGGCAGAGAGTTGGGGCGAACGAGCCAAAAGTGGTTGGACTCTCGTTTCCCTGTCGCTTTCGAGACATTCCTCCTCCCACTAAACAGCAAGACAGGAGCTTATTGTCTGAGCTGGGAACTCGAGCCAGATAGTTGCTCTCCAACATCCACACTGGATGCACCGAGCTGCTGAGTCATCACTGTGGACACGAGAAGCTGACAGATCTGATGAGTAATCTGGGTGACAATAAAGATTTACACTGACTTATTGACCCCGGAGAGAGAGAGAGATGTCCAGGGTCAAACCGGAGTCAGCATGTGTCCCGGTGGCTTGGTGTGCAGAATGGAGGGTTAGGGTTAGGGTGGCCTGGTGGTCAGGGACTGTCTTTGAGACTGTGAAGCGATCAAATTCAATATGAGGCACAGGATATCTCTGCCGGGGTTATGGATTATTTCATCACTGTGCATTACAGTTGACACATCTTCTCTGATTCAAAGCCCAGTCTGATACCACAGACTGGTGCAGGCACCTGAGGAACTGGCTGCAAACTTACCTGCAATGGACAATGATTGTGGACTATAGTGGCATCTTGATGGTGGATCATAATCTTGCTGGCTGCTGACTATAGACTATGATTGCAGCAGGACTGCAGACATATAGTATTGAAGTTATCCTTCAAAATATTTACCCTCATCAATGCTGCTAAAACCTTTATCCTGATGATGTTTTCCTACACTTGACATCTATTGCACTTCTGTCAGTCCTGGGAGAGGGATTCCCACAAGTGTCTCTCTGAGGTTTCTACATATATTTACCCTGTTAAAAGGGTTTTTTAGAAGTTTTTCCTTACTCTTGCTGAGGGTTTAGGACAGAGGATGTCTCACAATGTTGAAGCCCTATGAGACAAATTGTGATTTGTGAATATGGGCTATACAAATCAAATTTGGTTGATTGATTGAATGAATGGTTTCACCTGCAGCCCAGGGCCACATCACCTGGAGCTAAGGCTAGCACTTCCTGACATGCAGGCTGAACCACATCCACATGCTACTCACCTAGTTTCATTAAAGACGCCAGCAGCACCCATAGTGCGATTTCGAATGGGAGCTGAATGTGAGGGTAGTCGAGGCTGAGCACCGGGAAAGCCTTCTTGGTGTGGTTGTGTTCCACGTCCGAAGCCTTGTGGCCGCCTCCGTGTTCCGGGGGAGTGACATCCGGAGAGCCGGCGACTCCGAGGGGCAGCACGGATCCCTCCAGGAGAACCAGGACCACCAGCAGGAGCAGCCCCCGAGGAGGGAGCCTCCTGCCGGGCCCGGCCATGGAGGAGGGCATGGTGTCCAGGAAATAACACTAAAAACAATTGGAGTTTGGAAAAAAAAAACCTGAACAGGTTCAAGGAAGTTGAGTCACTCACAACTTCGGAATGTTTGGGTTCGTTGGTTTAAGTTCGAGAGTTCAGCGGTGGGTTCGGCTAGGTTACACCGGACCGGGAGCCACTTCTCCCCGGGGGAGGTTAGCTAGCTTCGGACCCGGCTCTGGTTCGTTCCTCCGCCGCCAGGTGAGCACCCGCAGGCCGGAGGAGGAAGGCAGGGGAGCGGCTGGAGCTGACTTTTACAAGTTGGTCCCCGGCTTGTCTTGTCAGTGGCTCTCGGTGTCCGTGGACGATGTCCCCGTTGCTGATGCTGGAGGACACAGGGGCGTCCGCTCCGCGCCTCGCCGGGGAGGGGTGCTCTCCGCCTGCCCGAGGAAGTGCTCCGTGAGGCGGCGGGGCTCCGGTGCTGCTGACCTTGAGGAGGAGAAGCCGCACAGCTGCCACATCGTCTTCCCACAATATGTCCTGCGTGGTCCAACTTTGTCCTCTTCTTGACTGTCAGTGTCCGGGTGGATGCGGCGGTGTCCCCTCGGCGAGTCCCCGGGAGGACAGGAGCTCGTCGGGCGGCCCCGGAGAGAGAGAGACCCGCGGGGGGATGGAGGGTGAGGACCGGAGGAGACTCTGGATGATTCCCCGGCTCCGGGAGGCTCGTCCCGGGTTGTGAGTGCCTGATCGAAGGGGGGGAGCGAGTGTGTTTAGCTCGGTACAACCTTCAAAACACACACACACACACCCTGGGAGGAGGAGGGAGGAGGAGGATGGGAGGAGGGAGGAGGAGAGGAGGAGGGGGGAGGCCGACTCTAGTGACACCTATAGGAAAGGAGGGTTTAAGGTGTCTCCTGGGGAGAGGATGACAGAAAGCCTCCTGAAATACATTTCACCTTCACACATCTGTGCATAGATGTGTGAAGTGTTTACTCTGTGTTGCTAAGTGACAGTGATCCGATCCGGGTTGGGGTCTCTCAGGGGTCACGCTGTAGGCCGGACAGGTCAGGGACAGTAAAATACCACAGCCCCAGAGAGAGAGAGAGAGAATGGTAAGTGGTCTGTATTTATATCAGGCTTCTCGGGTCTTAATGACCATTCACCCCTTCACACACTCTTATTTACACAGTGTCAAGTCGTTCATCCGCTGGAGTTGCTGTTGGGCATCTTATTCATCCGGTAGAACATCCATCTACACCCCTAGATTGTATAATGGGACATCGAAGAACCAAAGGTAATGGCAGAGCACAGCCATAAAAGCCAGTAGCTCATCAGATTCACCTCTAGCGTTAGTGTACCCATAGCTAGATGTCTCGTTCGACGGAGCCGGACGTCCGCACATGGCGGCCATCTTGCTAGGGGGTAAATAACCATAACTTGCTCAATTTTCAACCGATTTTTAAACGGTTTGGTTTGTTATAAACGTCAGAGATGTAGTTATGACACTGCATAAATTATTCATTTTTTTTTTAGAAAATAACATAATTATTCATAAGTATGCAGTGTCATATCTACATCTCTGACGTTTATAACAAACCAAACCGTTTAAAAATCGGTTGAAAATTGAGCAAGTTATGGTTATTTACCACTACCAACACAATGTTATGAGTGAGCGAGCTGCCCCCTAGCAAGATGGCCGCCATGTGCGGACGTTCGTCTCCGTTGGCCGGCAACGCAGACGAGACATCTAGCCTTGAGTGTACCCCTCAAGTTCGGCCTGTATCGTTGATTACCAGGCCAAAACGCTAACATATATAGTTGGTAATTATTATTTTTTTCTTCAAACGTGCAAGGTACAGTTTTTTCGAAAAACAAATCCAAACAGGTCCTAAACCAGCTGTTCCCTGCAAGACAGCCCAGAAGTATCCTAGATCTTGAAGTGATCTCTATGGAGCCCTTAAAGCCGACCCTGGTGATATTAATATCATTATAGAAACGTGCCTCAGCCTTAATCTCAGCTGCAAGAGGACACCGGTTCGCTCCATGATCTGAATACTTATCAAGCTTGATGTGACCTGAGCATTATGCAGTGATATTTGCAACGGCTGAGTGAAGAGTCGGGGGTGCATACATTTGCAGAAATTGATTTAAGCCTGAATATAAAGCTCCCTCTAAATATCGTTTCAGGACATTTAGTCGACACTGCAGAGGTCAGGGGGTCAGCGGGAAGTGGAGAGCGGGTTGATATAGGAGCAGTAAACACAAAAAAGAAAGATGTATATGCTACAGCTACACTATTGTGTGTTTGGTTTTAGTTCCTGTTTTGTGTAGCAGTGCGAGTGGCCACATGCAAACGACTTGCATTGTTTGTTCAGTGTTATGACTCATCATTTCCAACACGTTTTTCCAAGAACAGCTTTCTACATTTATCAACACAGTATTGACAGAATGACAAAAGCATTGATTTGAAGCCTGCTGGTTTTACAAGGGGCACTTTGGCTGTTGAAGGGTTTATGAAAGCAGTAACTATTAATCAGTTGCTCCTGAGGACAATCAAGAATAAGTAAAGCATAGCTTTTTAAGTAAAAAAATATATACTTGAAATTAAATTATACTTACTTATCTACTCAAATATATTTACTCAACTTTAACCTGATGCTTTCAGTCAATTGAGCAAAACATGCCAATGCTGAACATGTCCACATTTCAGCTTCTCAAATGTCAGGATTTACATATAGTACAATATATAGAATATGCTTTGGGTTCAGGACAAATCAATCAAATGAAGGATTTTTACAAATAATTGACAATGGCCTTTCGTTACACTTACTAATCCTATCTATATATTTATATGATTTTATGATCAGTTTATTTTCTGTTCATTTTCAAATGTTTTATTTCCATTTTATCAACCCATTATTATTATTATGAAAGCCATATACTGGGCAATGCTAACATAGAGACGCCCATTTGTCCTCAAACAGCCTCACTTCTTTGTGGAATGCATCTCTGCAAGATCCCGGAATCATTCCTTAGAGATTCTGGTCCACGACATCATTGTATAACTTGATTTCCGCAAATTCACTTCCTGTCCTCCTCCCAATGTCATTTTCTATCATATCCCAAAAGCATTCATTTGGATTCAGATATGGAAACAGGGAGAGACCATCAAACTACTGACATGTGTGTGTGATGTGTGTAACATTCTTTGTTCAATGGTTGTGGCCATGAGGAGGCTGTGAAAATTATGGCCATAAAGGAATGGTGTAGGTAAACAACAACACTCAGGTGTTTATGAATATTGTCTGTTAGATACAGATTCTCTCAGATCAGCTTCTGCACAGCTATTCCCTTGCACTGATGTTTGAGAACAACCCCCGGTTGTCCAGTTTGTCTCTGTTACCGTGATGTAACAAGAAATTACAGAAATACATGTTGAGTAAGTGTTTCCACCCACCTATTATTAAACTGTATTATAATCAGTCCCCAACAACTAGGCCTCTTACAAGAAATGAAGAGAGACATTCTGTGATTATAGTTTTGTGCTTGTGAAGCTGTTTTCTCAACTTTTACACAAAAAATAACGAATGAAGACGGTAACTGTCTGAGGTTAAACTGCGAAACAAAACTGGATTAGTTAACGTCTAGTCTGTCAGCATTAGTAAGATATGGTTAGTGTTGATAACAGTGCGCTGAACAACACACACACACACACACACACACACACACACACCTTAAAGCCGGTCAGAGTTCAGGCGACACAGTGTCTACGCTGTTAGTCATTTCTGTCGCTCTCTATTATGTGTTTATCACTCTTTATGACTGCAAGGAGCTTTATGTTTTACAGCCGTATCGAGCTGTTGAGCTTCATATTTCCACCACACTTAGAAACTGCTGAGGAGAAACCAAACAGGGGGAACCCCCCACACCCCGGTACTGTGGTCACGGTGGGTGGGAACAACCTTGTGCTTTCTTCTGAAAAGTTTTAACTTCACTTTATGTCCCGCATCAAGACATATTGTGTATATATATATATATATATATATATATATATATATATATATATATATACTGATGCTTTTAATCTTTTTAGAAGGCTATATGTGATTTTATTTACTCTTCTCACCCGTAACATTTTTGTTCTTATGTTTCTACTCTAATGTTGTGTGATCTTCAACCTTTTCCTATCATTTACTGATCAACTTTGTAGTTTGCAAGTTACATTTAACAATTTTCCACAGTATGTTTTGGCCGTAATTGAAAGAAAAGATAAAATAATTGTAAAAATTTAGAATAACAACACAAAAATAAAGAAAATATGCCACTAGTGTTCAGATTTTAGTTATTAATTGATTGTAACAGATTAAAGATTAGTTGCACACTTTAACATGTGCATGTAAGTCAACTCTCTCATATCCTTTCTGTTCCTCAACAGTAATGTGGCTTGTTAATCTAATATAACATGTAAACCTTATACCAAGAAAGACAAACACGGCGTTGTACCCAGTCAGCTCCTGTTGTGATACAGCCGTGATGCCAAGAACTTCCTTCAGGTTTCTACTCAATGATTCCAAATGTCATTAAACCCTTGGAGAAAATAATTGAAGGCATGTGTCTGTGGTTTGTGGACATGAGGGAAATGACTCAGGACAGCGCTGGCCTATCGTATTTATGTTAAACCTCCTTATGTCAAATAGACTGTGGGCTCCGAGGCCACATGAACTGAATGCCCTCTGGGTTCAGAGCTGTAGTCAAACCAGTCTGCACCCTGTAGCTGAAGCCAAGAAACTCAGATTTGATCAAAGATAAGTTGTACCCTCGTAAAATAAATCCCACGGCTGGAGAAAGGAGCAGCATGTGGAATTCTTTGTATTCATCAAAACTGTTGTTATTGAACCCTAGTGACCCAGCCTGCTGTCCAAATCCTGTCCAAATTCTTCAGTTTCTGGGAGGTTTTCTATCGTATTCCTGGAGCTAAAGAAAGCACAGTGATAGAAGTCAACTTTCTCTCTTTCTCAAACTGTGCAATTACACAAGTTCAGGACATAAAACTCTGCTGTCTCACCCTGACCCCGAAACACTCTGTGATGGGTTCGAAGTTTCTATTTTATACTTTTATCTGCAGGAGCCATGTCACTGAGGCGTTCTCACATAAACCACCCGCTGTGGAGCAAAACAAGTTTATCATTTACAAGCAACACTTGAAATTACAATAAAAAGCTGATGTAAATGTTTAATACCTCCACTAGATTCAAAAAACAGTCGTACAAAGGTGAAATAGGGTAAACTGAGCCTTAAATCTACAGTAAAAAAATAACCATAGACCAACTTCAAATCGTAAATGGAAAGTATTTATATTTTTCCAGTCGTATCAATCATTCAAAATGTTTTACAGCACAAGACACACTCACACAAATTAATACAGTGCTTCCACACACCTGGTAGACACCATTCATTCTCTGTTGGCATATCCATTAGGGGTCATTGGGGGGGTCAGTATCTAAAAATCAACACTGGAGCAGCCAGGGTTCGAAACCCTCGACCTTGTGAGTGGACGACCCTCTCTACATCGCAGCAGTTTGTTTTTCCTTACACTTGCTGTGTTCATCAGAAGGCTAACCTCAGCCTCCCCTGCTGTCACCTGTCGGGTTTGTGATGATGGGGCAGCAGGAGTCTGGGATGAGACGCGGTGAAACAAACGGTGACGTGACGCCGCCGCAGATAATCTCTGTGAAGGATGACGAGCTCTGACAGAACGTCTCTCTGCAGCAGGGACCAGAAACAAAGACAAACATTCTGAGGGTTTTAAGAGCACCCTGTAGGGCAGAGGTGGTGATTTGAGGATTCTCTGGGTTAACCCTCATTTCTGACATCTATGATCTCTGTCTCAATCTCTCTGTGTCTGGTTCTGTCTTTAGCTACAAACCTTTTTATTCCTTGTTTCCTCCGAGCCACTGTCAAATATCACTGCTCTACTACTGCCAGATCCCATCTTGTTTAATAAACACAGAGTCTCCCCCGCAGAGCCCCACTGTCCTCAGGGCATCATTTCCATCATCTTAGATTAAGGCATATTTTCATAATTATGGCCATGTGGTGGCGACAGTAATCCTCGTGCTGTAATGTCTCGTGCAGAGCTTACTGCTGCTGACAGGATGCTGTAACCAATCATCATGAAATGACAGAGAATTATCATAATGCAGAGCATCGGAGAAATGTCATACATGCAGCAGGAGGATTTGTCTTTACTTGAATCTGTGTGTGTATGCAGAGAAGTTCAGTCCGGCTAACTTCATGTAAGAGAAACAACAAAAAGAAAAGCTTATTGGCTTTATGTTATTTTTAAAAATGAAATAATGATTCAGTCAAAGTCAGTAGGTTTCATATTCAGCCTTTAGACTTGATTTCTTTATCACTGAATGACACCAGATGTCAGACCAGACTGTTACAAATCTCCCCTTGTTTTGGCCAGTTTGTCAGTTTTATGGTTTTAATGTTACAAATATCTTGAAGTTAAAGGATTTATTTGCCATTGGCATAGAAACAACTGCATTTTTGAAACCATCTTTTCCCTCTCTGTGCACTGTTTCGTTGAAAATGATGATCTTCAGAGTCACATCTTCATTAACTTATTTGATAAAATGATTGTCATATGTCATATCAGTCTTTACTCCATAAAATAGGGGTTTGGGTTCTCTAACTTTCATCCTAGTCTTTCAAAGTCAAATTGGAATATCTACAAAGAAAGATTAATTGTGAAAGAAATTAGAAAAACAATCAATGAGGAAAAAAAGGAACTTGCTCCCAAACAAGGAAATTATGAAACCAAATGGAGATGTTGGTGTAACTTTATGGCTTCTTGGTTTTATTAGTTTTTAATGAAAGCCCACCTCCTCTTCACTGAAGCATGAGATTCCCTCTAAGCTTCCCTCTCTCCTTCCCTTCTCATCCTCTCCTTCCCTTCTCATCCTCTCTCCTTCCTTCATCCTCTCCAGTGACTTCTGCCTGAAGACAGACTATATTTCAACACCTTTTCATCTAAAAAAGAAAACACTGTCAAATTGTCTTCAGATGATGCAGCACCACCTCAATCAACCAGGTGTCACTGTTTGCTACTACGGGGTCAAAAAAGTGCACCTACAACTTTCAGCCTGAAGGTGGCGTCATCATTCAAGGAGTGTGAACACATAACTGAGGAGACACAACAGTAAGGTAGAATAACACTGGAATTATTGTCATCAGGGTGTTTTGATATTCAAACCTTTATTAAAACAACCTTGTGGTGATTTTTAGCTGGATTACAATAATTACATCTGAACCAGGGACCATAGAGAGAAGGTTTCAGGGACAGAAGCAAAACACTGGAAACAATCCACCAAAGTAGTTTTCATTGTCTGTCATGATGGTGAATAGTGATGACTTCCATCCACCGGGCCAGGGTTCGGGTTTGAGTCCCTGAGTGAAGGCAAACTGAGCTGTGTAAATCAGTTTCAGATGGGAGCCGTGCGGCCGACACCATTTCTTTCCCTTTGCTCTGTGTCGTCAGGTCAAGGTTTCCGAGGTGTTCTTCTCTTTGTGTTGCACGCAGACCTTCCTTTTGGCTCCAGGGGCGAAACCATAACTCTTACCTCATTACCATGAAAGGTGCGCTCGCTCAGCCACTCTGCCCAGGTCACATCTGGCACCACCCAGAATGCTCCTGGGGTGAAGGCTCAATAACTTTGAACTTCAAAGCACGCACCTCAATGTGCTCAGAGGTATTGGGCTCTGAACACATGACATTACAATCAAAGGTAAAGTAGAGAAACTCGGATTTTCTTTATGGACGTGAACTGTTTCGATGAGAGGAGATTGTTTAAATCGGCGAACTGAGGTTTTGTACTCGACCTCTAGAGGGCACCGTTACTCGCGATGTTTGCGAAGTGAACATCTGCAGGAGTTATGACTTCATCTCGGAGGGGATGAATGAGAAGGAGACAGTGAGTGTCTTTCCTCAGGCTGCACTCGTTTCAAGGCCGGCGGTGATATGAGCTGTACGTCAGCACCTCCACACACCGACAGACGGAAATGAGGAGACAAAAGCCAGCATCAATTTTCGGTCTTATCCAAACACATGCACACACCGAAACATTATCTGCCTCCCTCTTCAAACTGCACAGAGCCACACTCCACTCCACCCACACACACACACACACACGTTTCACCAAGTTGTTAGCGTTTAACCGTGTTCTGACTCGACCCTTTGCTCTCGCAATCTTCTGGCGCGAACACAAATCATCCTCTCAGCTAGGTGCAGCCAGCCAGGAGGAGATGTTCCAGCTTGTACCTTGACATGGAGGCTCTGTAATTCACCACCACAGAATTCATGTATAATTTACCACCGCATGAAATTCCTCTTTCATGTATTATTAAACGGAATAACCCGTCATTTGGACTCGCATCGCTGTGCAATTATGTCCGAACGGGGTTGAGTGCTCTGAGGGTTTGTGAAGAGTGAAACTGAATCAGGACACTAATAGTCCGATGGTGTAATGTGGAAGGTCCAAATTTAGAAAATGCGGTGGAGTGAATTTTGCCTTTCTGCATTTTCTGCATTCTTCCTGTTTTTCCTTTAGTTTTACTTTGACTGTATATTGATTTATACAGATCTGGTATAACTGGTATTTTGTCACTTTATACATAACTATAATAAGAAGGACTGAAATGATTCTACATTCATCCAGTTATCATTAAAACAAACTCATTGTGTACATAATGAATACAGTTATAGATATTTATAATCTAAATCTAGACTAGAAGTGTAACATGAAAGAAAAAACTTTGTTGGTTACTTGGGGGCAAATGACAGCTCCCCAACAGTGAAGCCAAATCGTCTAGATTGCCCCCTGGTGGCTTGTTGCAATATAGGTCATAAATCCCACCTCGTCCATGTTAGTGGATGGATAATAGACCAAATTTAAAGGCAAACTAATAATTTTTGTCAATTTTGACAGTTCTTATCACACTGATGTTTGTCCAACAGTTCATTTATCCGATAAGTTTGCTTTTAATTAGTCATTTAATGCTTTAAAAAACATTTGAAACATTATGAGTAACAGCTGAGATTGACACACGATATTCCGGATGTATGAGCTTAATTTCTGTCAGGTAGAGGCAGTGGAGACGCGTCGTCCATCTTTATATACAGTCTATAACCTTCACCAGCTAGTTGCTCACTCCCTCCGTCCGGCATGTGGCACCGAGCAGTCAGACCGCAGTGGGTCAATCAGATTAAACAGCTGCCTGCTACGATTGGAAATCAGAAAGATCAGATCGTTGGTGCAGAACTTGAACCACAATCAGCCAAATTGCAGCCACTGAAACCAAAACAATGAGCTGAAAGATGTCAAAGTGCTCCGTAAAGCTGAGCGGAGCTGAAGAGTTGGGTGATAAATATCTGTGGGTTTCCCATTTATCATTTGAGCCATTGTCATTGGTAATTGTGGCTTGTGTTGGAGAACTGGATGTACTGACTGTAATGCAGTAGTTTATTGCACTTCAGACATAATTGACATTTGATTTAATTGCATTTTTATTGAATAACATTTCCTTTGTCAGTCACTGGGTCATTAAGTTTGTGTCCTGCCCGGCACGAGCTGCTATCTGGCTGAAGCTGAAGCTGTAATTTCCATAGTGATGAGAGTTTTTCTGTCTGAATGAGTGTCGCTGTTGATATATAAACCATCTTGGGTCATCGAGTCAGGACTGTTGCGCTTAGATAAACTGACATTTGCCTTTGCTTTGCCTAATATGTCACCGAGCTCCGTCACCCTCTTTAATCAGTCTCATGTCTCTCAGCTTACTGTCACTTAAACCACTGCGTCGGATCAGGGTGACGAGTCAATGCCAGAGTTCACTGCCGCTGTGTCCCGTAGGGAAACCACATGAGAGGAGCACAGCGACCATAGAGTCTATAAACGGATCAGCCCGCTGCAGAGGAAGAACCACAGAACTCCATCTTCATCCCCTTTTTTCAGTGTAGGAACGACAAAAATATAGGTCCTCATGAAATATGCAGGGCGCTATTTCTGGGAGACAGCACGTTTACACTAAAGGGAGCCGGGGGACCTGGGGCATGCCTAAAACTGCTCTATCCACTCGCGGCTTCAACGTGATGACTTGTTTTATGAGAGAGACAGAAGGTGAAATAGTGTAACCCTGCCTGGGAACGTATATAGTACAGGGACAGAGGCAGGAAGAGTGAGGCAGCCCTGGGCAGGACAGGCCACATCCTTCCTGCCTTGCTGTATATCTCTGTCCTCCACACTGTAAATCTGAGTTATGCTTCCTGAGTCGATATTCTGTGGAATTAGCCTCCGAGCATTAACGCACATTCACGCACATTGTTCATTCAGCTCAGATGAGATGGTTGCAATGAAGTGTGTTCAACAAAAGCTGCTTACAATAAGCAATTCTGCTCATTTAAATGCAAGGAGAGTAGAAACAGAGATCACCATACAAACTAAATGCAACATTAGTAACTCTGATTATTGTATTAATTCAGTGAGAATGATGGAAGAGATATTTAAGTTCATGAGCGGATGAGCAAGAGGCTGTAGTGGAAGAAGAATTCAGACATTTCAATTAAGTTAAAACTGCAAAACCATAAAATATTAAACATAGAAAGACTTTCAAATATTATAAAAGTATATTAGCTATAAAATTCTGTATCATGAGTAAATATACTCATTACAAAGAACAGTTCACGTTAGAGTTGAGTACAGTTTTCTCAAAACGTGTTTACATTGGCTACTCACCTTTATGTTAAACATCTTAATCAGCTATTCCTGCAGCTTTTGACTGATTTCATGGTCTTCAGCAGAAACCTGCTCAGGTGTCAGCATGTGACCTCAGTGCAGACCCCGATCACATAACAACATCTGGTCTGGCATATGAAGGGATCATATCATAGTGATCATACTGACAACAAACTAACCAATCAGCAAGCTCGTTTTGATTCCCTTTATCAGTCTGGGCCAATCACAAGCATTTACTGCGTATAACATGGAATGGGTTTTAATGCAATGATTGACAGATGTATGCCACTGAAGCGTTTCCGTTAAGAACAAATATGACTGGGTTGTATTTTCAGTCTAAAGGAGGAAAAATCAACCGCCCTCACAGAATAATGTTGATAAGAAAAACGTGCTGGACGTACAAGTTTAACTTACCAACTGGCGCCACTGCTCGTGTCACACGTCACATGTTTCATTGGTCTATTTGGTTTCGGATGTATCCAGTTGCCTCCCGGGGCCTTTTGCTCAGAGACCGTTGATAATGTCTCTAAAAAACCTGGGAAGGAGCCGAGGCGACGTTAAACAGTTCCAGGAGTAGCTATAAGTTGATAATATCTCTCACATATGTCCCGAAGGTCAAAAATAAATCTTCATGCTTAGCTTACAATGTTTGAGTTACCTCTCAACTAGGGTTGCAAAATTCCGGGAATATTCCAAGTTGGAAACTTTCCATGGGAATTAACGGGAATTAACGGGAATAAATGGGAATATAAGGGAATTAACGGGAATAAACTTGAAATGTTGTGGGTAATTTATACTAACTGTATTTACCTTGTTATATACAGACATAAATATAAACATTTTGTTTTGTCATAGGCTGATTTGAGCCCTGAGGAAACTTTGGGCACTTGACTATATGCTTCTGCATCGTTGTGTCATTCTTAACATAGGTCTTTGCACAGTATTTGCAAATGTACACAGCCTTTCCTTCTGCATTGGATGGGGTGAAATGCCTCCACACATGAGATAGCTGCATTCCATACATCTTTAAAATAGAGTTTTGAATGATGTTTTTATTGCTCAGCATTTAATTTGTGTAGTTTTTTTTTTTTTTCAAAATTCCCAAAATTCCCGAGCTAAACTTCCCATGCAAAGTTTCCGGAAAGTTTCCGGAAATTTACCGGAAACTTTCCGCCCCTTTGCAACCCTACTCCCAACACAGTGAGGTATTCTTAACATGTTCAAACATTCAGGTAGTCATGATGAAAAGGTTCAGTTTACAGCATATGCATCCGTGTGCGTGCATGTGGGCAGATCCATGAAGAGGTTGCCTGTTTGCCTAAGAGCACATGTGGGATTGCCCGTCCTCCTGCATGCTGTCGCCCCCCCGCCCCCCCCGCTGCCCTCCAGCGGTACACTGAACGTCGAGAGGCTGTGGAGGCTGTGTGGGGAGCGTGACTCAGCCGGACGGTGATGAGACAGGACAGCTTTACAGCACCGAGCCACGAAGCCGCATCAAACTGAGGCTAGATTTGAATATTGCATTAGTGGAGCTCCCCCCTACCCCCCCAAGGCTCCGTGAAGCTCCAGCCCGGCGCTCAACCCTTCTTCTGGGGGAAGGCACCGTGGAGCCTGGGTTGGAGCTGACTGGTTCATTCTGGAGCTGATGGAGATGAGACCAGACTTTTACTTTCTCCGTCTGTCCAGGCTGAGGAGAAGCCACAGCTTTTCTGACACAGATCAGAAATGTTATAACATTTTATATGGGTATAGAAGTTTGAAGTATTTTTCAGGATTAGCAAATTTACTATCTCAGAATTCCACCCAAAACTTTTAATGAAATGTCTTTCTGAATGAGCAAGATAATAAACTAATTAATTTAGATTTTCTTCCCCAAAATTCTGCGCGTGTTTTTCTTAATTACCAAGATAAACAGGGCAAATTGCATCAGAGCTCCGTGAGGAAGGTGCCGAATCGAACCTGACCCGAGGGAAACCCAGCTTCTGTTCAATTTATCCATGTGTGAGTAGCAGCTGACCACAGACTTGCATTCTGGGCCAAACCCAAACCCACAAAGCCCAGAGTGTGTAGAGAGAGGTGGGTGGGGGGGAACAGGCTGATCGGGCTGAATGCTGCAGGGTTGTAGAGCAGGGATACAGATCTGCATATCAGAATCCAGACGATGTGAGAGGTTCCTGAGGGAAAACAGCATCAGAACGTGATATTCAGACCCAGAAATTAAAGAATTGGGGAGGAAATGAAGATTCAGAGCTTGAATGTGCAAAATTCCTTGTGGGATAAACCTAACATGTAGTGCACAGGGCAGGAGACTGTAAGGTTCACCACCTCCGGCGTGATGCACATCTGGCAGCTTCTCTTAACCTGATGTGAGTGGAAGGGAGGAAGGGGGGGGGGGGAGAAGCCACAGAACATCAGCACAAAGCCCAAACTACAGCAAATTCCACCATTGACCACAACAGGCTTTGCAAAGTGCCACAGTCGCACGTGACGGAGCTTTTTAAAAACAACACGGTGTTGGGTTTTTCGTTTGACTCACAGCCGCTGACAATGCTCGGCTGGAGAGGGCCAGACGTGTTGGCAACCACGGCAACAACACAAAAGACAAGACAAACACTCGTCTGTGAGTGGCTCCGCCCACTGATGGATTCCAAATGAAGATGTCATCCAGTGCACAAGTCTGAGTGGAACAACAGGTCGGGTTTGGTCTGGAGCAAAAATAGAGGAAGAGTTGACCTGAAGGTTGGAGAAACAGGACGGAAAGTAAATGATTAACACTTTCTTTTTTATCTCAACAGTTCCAGTCAGGGGGGTTGTTGTGTAAAGGATTTAATCGCCTGTGCATGAAGGTTCATTTTGAATGAAATAAAAAAAAAGATTAACTCAAGAAAAGGTTTTTGAAAGCATGGCTCATCCAGATGTGTTCCCTCTCCACCACTGGATCCTTCTTCTGTCGTCTGCACCGCATTGTCTGAATGAGCCTTTTGTCCACAGCAACAACAACAACACAAAGAAGAAGAAGAAGAAGAAGAATGGAAGATGACAGAAACAAATAACTATTGTTCGAGCGATTGTGGCGTTTCCCCACGTCAGCGATCATAAGGAGCAGGGTGGGGGGGGAACAAAGGAACATGTCACGACGCTCATTTTGGTCTAAAAGTTAAAGAGCAGTGTATAATTGCAAAGGCGGCCGTGTGATGTGGTGTGTGTGTGTGCATGTGTGTGTTCTTAGTGGGGGGGGGGTCATTTTATGTGAGCATGCATATAAACAAAGAAGAAAAGCCATTACACACTTTTTAATGGGCCTGTGTTTGTGTTACGTAACGGGAGATTCCTGCATACTGTATCAAGGAGGATGTTGCTGAGCTGCAGGCGAGACTGAAGCTCGGGAACGTTTTCATTTATTCATAATGACTGATAACAGGGTCAGGCCTTTTGGATTAGCAGTGCAGTGTACATGGAATGGACGGTAAAAGTACCAACTAAAAAACACAGTGTACAGGATTTAAATATACATGACCCGGTGGGGAGGAGATACATGTCTTCAGATAACAGGGTTTCACAGAATTGCTGACGAGCTACAGTCACCTATAGGGTTGCAAAGGGGAAACTTTCCATGGGAAGTTTAGCTCGGGAATTTTGAAAAAAATTAAAATTAAACGCTGAGCAATAAAAACATCATTCAAAACTCTATTTTAAAGATGTATGGAATGCAGCACACGCTGCACGTTGAGTTTCAACCCTCCACTGTGCATTCTTCCATCACATGCACAGATAATTCCCAGCATGCTTCACTCTACAGCAGGGCTATTGAGGCCTGTTGTAGTGTGCAGGACGAGTCAGGTAAGTTTCGATGATATTACTGGGGAAAATATATTAGCATGCTGATTGAGGATTGTTCATCTAGCCTATTTCCATTCATTTATTCATCAATTGTAAAATATGTTTACAGATGATTCCAATTGTTTGGCTAACTATTTATATCTCTGGCATTGCATTAGTGTTTTTTTACAAACATTTTTCTCATCTTATTCTACAGAACAATGCCACGTACATCTCATGTGTGGAGACATTTCACCCCATCCAATGTAGAAGGAAAGGCTGTGTACATGTGCAAATACTGTGCAAAGACCTATGTTAAGAATGACACAACGATGCAGAAGCATATAGTCAAGTGCCCAAAGTTTCCTTATGGCTCAAATCATCCTATGACACGACAAAATGTTTATATTTAAGTCTGTATATAACAATGTTAATACAGTTAGTATAAATTACCCACAACATTTCCAGTTTATTCCTGTTAATTCCTGTTAATTCCTGTATATTCCCGTTTATTCCCGTTAATTCCCGTCAATTCCCGTTAATTCCCATGGAAAGTTTCCAACTTTGAATATTCCCGGAATTTTGCAACCCTAGTCACCTAAGCTGGACATTTTCCTGAAATTGTCCGGAGGGACTGTATGTGAGAACGCAAATGTTATCATAGGGTGATTTGACATGCATTGCCCCCCCCATAGAAGGAAGCTAAACCCAGGCAGGTCCATGATAAACTGAAGGTAGAATAATACAATGTACAGCAGCTTGACAATGCCTTGAATCACATAAAATCGCAGTGTATGAGAAGTGGGTGCCTGCCTGCTTGTCACCCAAACAGAAAGTAATCTCCCTTCAAATAGTCAGAGTCAATCAGAGGAGTTATGAGTCATAACTCCACAGTTTACATCAGCCTGTCAGCCGCACGCCCTCCATCGTTTTACCATCGTCATTAACCTGCAAACACTGACTCACACACGTGTTAAAGAACAGAGTGCAGGTACGAGGAGGAGGAGGGCAAGGACACAGCTTATACACTTGCAATGTGAAAACTCACACTCACACACAAACACGTCATGTAAATCCCAATACAAACACATTTTATTTCCACTCCCCTTCTTATCTCTCTCTCTCTCTCTTCTTTTCACCCTCTCTGGATTTTTCCGTCTCCTGCTGACACAGCTGCAGGTCGGTCAGGTCGGACGATCCTCATCTGGACGTGGGCGTGTGTTTGTCCAAGCGATACGAGCTGAAGAGTGAGAGCTCGTTAGAGAAAGTTACAAATTCCTGTTGATAGTGGAAAGCACCTCAATCGGACATTTGGAAGTTTGTTTTTTTCAACATTTAACGATTCATATGAGGTGTTTTACCAGAACCTGTGATTGTTATTTCCATCTGACTTCCCAGTATGTGGTGATTTTGTATATCCCTGAATACACAACACTTCCTTTCCTAGCAGCTTTCCCCACTGACTCATAAGTGTTGTTCGGACTCGGGTAGTTCCAGACAACCAAATATCAGATATAGGGATCAAGAAGAAAACATGACTTCAATTTAACAAGGAAGTGAAGCAAGAACAGAACAGAATGAATCACCAGATTTCCCCTGAAGCTGTTTTCAGACGTCAACTCTGGGAAAAATATTGGGACTGAACAGCAGGAGATAGTCTGGGTCAGATAGGTTTACACGACAACAGGAAAATGTTCAGGTGGGTAATGGAGTCTGGGTAGAGGAGGAGGAAGAACTTGACGTTTAAATTCAGCTGTAGAATTCACAATGTTTTTGTTTACAGCGAATCAACACCGGTGTTATCGCCAAAAGCTCCTCGGATCTCGTTGTCTTTCCAAGT
Source organism: Limanda limanda (assembly GCF_963576545.1). Classification (NCBI taxonomy): domain Eukaryota; kingdom Metazoa; phylum Chordata; class Actinopteri; order Pleuronectiformes; family Pleuronectidae; genus Limanda; species Limanda limanda. The sequence goes on along the minus strand of NC_083646.1, from coordinate 7,009,126 downwards.
TAACATCTTTGTTGGTGTCTTCTATGTGCACGGCTCCTCTTCTTCACCCAGAGATATTTGTATTCCTCCAGTTTAGCGTCCGTTGTGCTACAGAAACGTTTACATCTGTCATTTTATTGGTTAAAGTCGTACAATCTAAGCAGGAGCAGAGTAGATGTGATCAGTAAATCCTGCTCTCAAACTGAAAGAACACACCCTTGAATACAGATAGGGAAAATAATACATATTTAAAATTCCTCTCTTAACATGTGCGATTCCCGGAAATCTGATCACAACAAGAAATCATTATACAAGAAGTATTTCTCACGTCCTTCTCTTTGAAATAGGATTATGAATGTGACACTTTATCTGGCAGCGTCAATGTTCTCACTGTAAAACTGGAGGTAAATTTCCACTCTGCGTGTTGACAAGTCGAGGATTAAGGTGTCAGGGTGGGTAAATAAAGCCTGATACTTGACAGATGCTGACGGTTGTTGTTTTGTGTGTGTGTGTGTGTTTGTGTGTGTGTGTGTGTCACTGTGTGTGTTCTGGTTTGTGTCACTCGGTGAAAAGGGGTTGAAGCTTCCTGGGAGCAATGAGACGAAACCCGAGAGGGCCTCTGTTTCCTGTTTATAGCGTCTTCCTTGTTAATGCTCCGTCCCTGGAGACAACACAGAAACCTCCACCTGATAAAAGCAGCAGCGGCGGGGGGGGGGGACAAACGGATTTCAAGTTACGATGGTGTTATTTTTGACACAGCTAATCTCTTATCATAACAGTAATCTCGTAGCGCTGTCTGTAAACAACGGTGCTACTTGTCTCACTGCAAATTTAATAAGCTCGTGTGGCTGATTTTAGATAAGTGCTCTTGATCAATCAAAATGATGTTTTGTTTCTGGTAAATTTCCATGTTGGAGATGTTTTTTAATAAATGATGGAGGCAACAAACCCAAAGATGTCCACTTGGAAGGACAACAGAACTCAAGAGTCTGTATTTTGTTTTTTTTCATGTTTTTTAATCACATATTGTCCTGTTGTATTCTCACTCCGACACTTTCCAGACATTTTACCAGGGGCGTGGAAAACTTGTACATCTGCCTACTGGGACCATCGTGTTGATGTTATTATAAGTGGAATGTATGAACCAGGAGAAAAAGAAGATCCTCTGTCACTGCGAAGGGTCAATTGGTGCGAAGCTTTCACACAAAATGACAGAAGACACTGACCAAAGCAAACTTGTGACCTTTGAAAACAACCTGCGAGTGGGAGGTCTGGGCCAAAAGGCAGAGAATGGAGGTCAAGCTCCATTTGGCTTTGCTCTGAGGGCAAAAAGGTCCCAGGTCTCCAGCCAGGACCCAACCTGGACTGTTTGGCCTCTGAGAAACTGTGGATTTGGATTCTTCAACACAGAGTTTCAATGGGAGTAAACCTTGTTAGAATCAACCCCACATTCATGAGCAGTGCTAGAAACATTGGAGCAGTGTTTGTCAAAGTTGTTGTCTGATTAACCTCTTGTTAAAAGTAAGAGATACAACTCTGCAAAGATAAATGTGAGCATCTCTGCATGTCTGATTAACCTGTGCAACCCATGAGATGAGCTTCAGTAATTTATCACTTCATCAAAGCTATTTGTTGTGTTTCAAATGTGTACGTCTTTTTTCTACTTTTATGCTTTGTCAAGTTTGCTCAAACCTCGATCTTTAACAATTAATTTTCTCAGATTTCAAAGTGCTAAATACTTTTTCACTCACTCTCAGTCGCAGCAGATACAGTTCTGGTGTCAAAAGTTAGAGTTACAACTCTGCAAAGATAAATGTGAGCATCTCTGCATTTTTCTAAAATCTTAAAAACATGTCGAGCAGGCCTGCTACAAGTTCCTTATTGGTTGATTCGGATTCATGTCAAGACGTGGCGTTCAAATATACTTTATGTTTTTAAAGCTTGATGGATTTTGTGTAAATTAACGAGATGGGGGTCTTTAGAGATTAATCTTATCAAAATAAAGTAGAACCCATCAAGGGGACTTGGAACATTCATATTTCTTTGGAGTGTGTCTTTGTGAGTTCTGGGGAAGGTAACAATGTCCTGTGTTAATACAGCTCCTTCCATGGAGATTTGAAATGTTTGAAGCCGAAGTCGCTCCCTCAGCTGATCTGCGTCCTTCCAGCTCAAGGCCGTCTGTCTCTTAGCTGCCATGCATCCGGTTGTTTATTGTGTTTGGACCGGGTTCCTTCCCTGAGCGTGTCTCACGTCGGAAGGCGACGTTTGTGCTTTGTTATCACTGTGCAGCACAATAAACTACACAATCAAGCCACAAGTCAAGCAGCAGTGTTTTGTGCATTTATCACTCTGCTCAAGGTTTGTCAAACTTCCCCTTTATGTCAACAACTGTGCATTGGGCAATGGTCCCTGTAATGGTCCCATGTGAAGGGTGTCAGCGTGTCGGACCCTGGTGTCAAAAGCTGTTGTGTCCAGTTTAATGGCGGCTCCTTGTTTTAATGACCGTGTGACATTAGGTATGGGAGTACCCTGGGGTTATCCCCGGCTGGAGCCAGACTGTGTCTGCCAAGCTGGGCCTGTCTTTCCCGCTCGGTCTCACCCATTAACGCTCCCGTCACTCTGCAGCCCCTCAGGGAAGCCTGGACCAGTCCACATACTGGGGGGGGGGGGGGGCAGTAAAACTTCCTGCTCCATCAGATCAAAGAGCACAGGACAAGTTAATCCAAAGACCTGAGCCAATCAAAGTTAAAGTCAGTTTAAGACTCGACCCTGGTTCCAATAGCTGTGGACAATGTGATTTCAATTAAGGCTGATGGCAGCGGGAAAACCCCTTCTCTCTCCGTGAGGGTTAAAGGCAAAGACCACCTCTGTGACTGACAGCCATGAAGCACTGGAGCTCACTGTCTGACAGAAATCACGGTGACATCTGCCAAAGAGAAGAAGCTTTTGCAGAGTTGCACACAGAGCTGGCGAACGCCTCACGAATTCTCAGAATCCACATGTTGGAGCTGAGCAAGTTAACATGAACCATTTGTTGGGTTGAAGATGCTTCTTTCAAGAGACTATAAATGTGTTTCCCTCGGGATAAAATCTCATTAGCAACAAACAGACATTTTCTCAATCGAACCGACATCACAAAAACGTCGTAAATTCTGATGTGTCAGATAAAAGACTGTAATCTCAAATGAAAACACAGGCGTATCTGTACGTTTGACTTTAATCCATGACTTGTGGTTTCATGCTCCTTTGGACACTGGTTAAATTACAACTCACATCGTGGCACAGATGCTTTTTACTTGTTACTATTTACAACAAAAAGGCAACCAGCACTTTGGCACCTGGGTGCAAAGCTTTTGGCGCTGAAGCAAGCTGCTGCACTTTAACCCTCGTTAACCAAAGCAATGTTTGGAGAACACATGGCTGATCCAAACAGTTGCAAGCCTCTATCAATTAAAATCTGAACCACGTTTGACTTTGCCACACGTTTCAAATTATATTATCCTGAATGCTCGCTGTCTTTAATACCAAAAACGCCATCTGAGTATGCACCGATCTGCTCCAAATTATCTGCTACGGTTTAAATCAGAATGACAGATCTAGTAGTGTGAGCCTAATTGGGAACAAACAAGAGACGAGCAAACTCTGCCACATCACCACGCTTCACGTCGCCACAGGGCTCGTCCACTTTGGTTCTCATGTTTTGGGACAAGATAGATGCTGACAAGCACATCCGACCACCGGGCTCTTCAAAAAGCCAAGTCGCTGCACCAGGTATATGAGGGAAGCCATGCGTGTTCCTGCAGGCTGAGAACCTAACATGGGTCCGCGTCTCCTGTTGAGGGACACGCACAAAGGAAGGCCAGACTCCCAGGCCTGAAGGGACAATAGCAACTGTCACTGGTCCACTTACCGTCCTCAACACCTCCGCATCAGGACAGGTGAGGAGGCTCCTCTCGTTCCTACTGGGCGGGCGAGGATAAATCAGAGAGAGAGCTATCGGACCACGGAGAAGTGGACGACATCCTGACTTACAACAGGAAAGGCCGATGGAACATTACCCTCCTTAGATGATGCTTTGTTTAGCTTGTCCGCTAACTGTGGGATTAGGGCTAAGTCTACAAACCATCTCTCCCCAGCCGACCCCGGTGCTTGGGGTAGCTCATTAGCCCGACCACAGGAGCCATACATCACCAGGCAACGCTAATACATGTGGAAACCATTTCACCTGGTGGCTCGGCTGTAGGGGTACAGTTGGGGCGGAAGTGGCCTGCTTAGTGGGACTGTACTGCTACTAATTGGTGGTGCAGATCAATTCACGTAGGATGGGACCAGGTTCATGGAGTTGAGCTGCTCGGTCTTGGGAGAGACTTTCGCAGATTGAGGCGATTAGCCTGGATCTAGATCCACATCTGTTCTGTGCCAGCTGTTTGGCAGAATGCTTTGGAGAGCACAGGCACGCTGCCGCTTACTTCTGTGATCAAGACCTTTGAAGTCTTCCAGTTTCCAGAAAGCGTTGATCTGTCCAGATTCATACTCTGGTGAAGGGCTGGCTATTTTCAAACCTCTGGCAAAAGGAGCAGGAGAGGAGAAACAGCCATCACATGCTTTTAATGTCTTTTCCAAACTCTGCAGCCTGAAGAAGTTTGAAGAGAGAGATAAAATCTAAAATCCCAGTGACAATGAGATTATAGCAAAACAAAACATGATAATTTAGATGCATTCAAAAGCCACAAAACAAAGGATTTACTTTAAATGTACATTACACCAAAAAACAATGTTTTGAGTTTTAATTTTCATCCCATGTTGGGTTGATCTTTGGCTTTTGGACTTTGTAGTTCCCTGAGTATGTTGGTTGCACCACATTCAATTAAAGCCATGTTTCAATAAAAAAAGAAAACTATCTGAAAACATCCATATATAGTAAAACTCTCACTACTGAATTTCAGCCGTAAACTTTGAATATTCTTAGATATATTGAAGTTACTTCACCTTAAAGATGGAGGATGAAGAGGTGAGAATTGTCTCTGGACATTGTGATGATTGTATCTGCTGAGAATAACTGAGGGTCTAAGGACAGAGGATGTTGTATACTAAAGATTTTAAAACCCTTTAGAGGTAAAGTTGTGATTTTGGGCTACACAATAATGAAATTGACCAAAGTTGTAAGAACCTGTCAACATCAGAGTCCATTGTAACCAACAGATTATTTCATAATACAACAATTTCAAGTTAATCACAGCTGTAACTGTCATGATAGTTTTAAATAGTCTTTAATGCACGTGTTGTGTCCTCATCTTCAGTCTTGTTCCAACAAACACCTTTTTACAGTGTTGACTATTATGGCAGGAGCTGCCATCAAGACAGGACACCTTCTCCAATCTGAGCTGAAACACACTGAACCACATACAAAAACGAATCCCCTATTTTCCACAGTTTGTTTTCACAGCGATCCCGAATGTGTCTGCTTGGTCTGTTTGTGCGGAGACCTTTTGGCTCGCTGACCTCTGAAGTCTTTCTGCAGCGTGCCAGCTCCTTCTCTGGTGAGGCCCGTCCACGTCTGGTATTGTTTCACCACAGGAAAGATGTTCCGCCAAAGGCTATGAATCCCTGAGCCGACTGTAAATACCTAGAGAATGTCTCGCCCTCTCTCTCTCAACAGGATGAAGTGGCTGCTTTTCTCTGCACTTGGACAAATATTGATTTTTAATAATAGCAAATATTGCCCTTGCCACATTCCTGCCATTCTCCTCATAGTCTTTGGATTCATTTCATATTGTGACGCTCTTCCTCTGAAAACCAGACGACTGAGCTGCGAGCTGTGCAAAGAGATGTCTGATGATCCACAACACAGAGCTTCACATCGAGCAGGGATTTACGCAGCAATAACTAAAACTTGAAATTGCTCACTTAAATGGGATTATTGAACAAACTGTTGTATTTTCTTAAACTCACTTTACTAAGTTTTTTGTGTAAATAGATGATGTATGGTGTCAAAACCCAACATTTAAGGTTTAGACCATAGTACACCCTAATAAAGTTTAGAATGGGGTCTACCAGCTTTATTGAGGGGCTTCACAAAAATACAGGGGTTTCAAATACATGTTTAAGCCATCTTCCTTGTTTTCCTTAAGTGTAATATTAAAGGTGAATGGTTTGTTTGAATTTGTTGAGTCTTGTTCACCTCCTCCTTAATTATTTTCTAAAACACACACAAAGTGGGTGTCAGTGGCTCAGGAGCTAGTGGGTCATCCACTAACCAGAAAGCACGGTGGTTTAATCCCCAGCTCCTCCAGTCCACATGCTGTGTTAATGCTCCGTTAATCATGTATGTTAGAAAGAGAACTTTATGTTTGTGTTGATTAGGTGAATGTTGCTTGTAGTTGAAAAGAACTTCAAGTGGCTGTTAACACTAGTTATAGGCTATTTAAAATGTAGCGTTCAAAGAGCTCATGTGAATATTTGGGGGAACAGGGCAACTGTAGGACAACTGCTCAAAGTTGGTTCAACTTGTATTGTTTGTAAGTCAAACTCTAAATAAGAGGTTTTCATGATAATGGAAGATTATTAGTTGAAACAACTCTTTTTAAGCTTGTTTTTGAGTTGTCCTAACTTTTTCTTTTTTTTGCTGGGGTCGAGTCCAGGCCTCAAACAAGGTTGGATGATAAACAAAATGAGGCCTAATGTGCCTCCGAGCAGCCAAAGGTCAACAGCTTAAACGTGTTCAGGACTTTGCGAACATCTTTCTCGCCTTTGTTTTGCTTCTCTTTCCTCCTTCTTCTTCTCTGAGAAAGGTTGCGAGCGCTGAAACAAAACAATGCCAGGGCGTGCTGATCCTCAACCAGATGTAAAGTCCAAACAAAAGGCGTCGTAACAGGCAGCGGTGTGGAGGGGAGCCGGGTAAAGGTCAGCAGGCAGGGCAACGTAAACAAAGGAGGAATCACCAGTGTGAGCACGTCCAGGTCAACCACCAGGTACAGACCTCATCAGGCTCAGGAGGGTTTGTGGATAAGAGCTTCAACTGCAGATGATGAGGCAAACATAGGTTTAGCTTTAAATTTTAAACCTAACTCTGCTGTATCATAAATAAAAGATCATATGGATTCTGAGCTAAATAATGCATTGACGCCAGAAATGAAATGAACTAAAGAAAGTCGCCTAAAAATCGGATTCACATGCAAACAATTTGCAAAATATCGTCTGTAGTAAACGTACAGTCTGCATTTTATTTTAATAATACACTACAAAATATGTGAAACAAGGTTTATAGACTGTCATCACATTTTATATGTCTAGCCTTCTTGGAGGTTAGTGCACCACTTTTCTCGAGACTGAGATATTTTAAGAACAAAGCTTCATCGTCTTATCTCCTGTCTCTTCATCTAAAAACACTAGCATGGACGATTTTCACATTTCGGATAATCTACCAAATGGAATGGCACCAATTTAGATGCAGATCATGTTCTCCAGAGGATGAATCCTTTCACTTTGATTTACCAGAAGCCTACAAACCTAAAATGTCAGTGTAATTATCAAATGTTAGCATGCTAATATATTAAACTGTGATTTAGACATTTTTTCAAAGAGGTAATGGCGCCAGAAAGTGATGAGACGTCCAATGCTAAAGCATCAACTCAACCAAACAGCTAACGGTTACCCATCAGCCTTTGCGGTCTATGCTGCCCACAGAGTTTGCGATCTTCCTGGTCCCTGTAGACCACGTCCTCCTAAGGATGCAGCCCCTGGATTGAGACACAACCGTTGTGCCCGTCAAACGTGAGCATGTTAGCATTGTCGCTGTGAGCATGTTAGCATTTAGCTCAGAGCACCAGAGCTCTTAACTGTTGTCTTTACTGAACTGTTAGCATGACTCCTTCTACAGTGTCTGGTTCTCATTACCAAAAGAATGATAAACATTTTCACGGTCAGGTAACTCCAAGTACTTGAATACAGCCGGAGAAAAAGATCGTTGTTATGGTCAAATAATGAAAAGGGCAAAGCTCGCTCGCTTGAAGCCTGTGATGGAACATGTTGATTTGATTTGACCTTCTCCTCCCCACGACTCCACGAGGACGCCGTACAATTCCACGACTGGAAAACACATCTAAACTGATCCACATAGCAATTATATTTGCTCCAACACAAACGTGAAAAGGAAAAGCCAGACACAATTGCTACAGTGCTTTGTCTAATTATACAGTATATGATGCAGGTTCAGACGCTGCTTTTTCTGCAGACAAAACACTGACAGATGGAAAACAGAGGGATATTTAGCAACAAGGGCAAGGAGAGTATCATATATTTTGGGCAGCCGGGAGGTGTCGATGATGGTGAAGTTGATGTTGAAGGAAGAATTCTCCGCGGACCCATAACTTGCTTATACATAAAAGTTTTATTACAAATAAGTTCACAGATCAGGACGGACTCTAGAAGTCCGGAGACATCCACACGCCAATAATGGAATCCTGCCTTTGCAGGAGTCGAGCCCACATTATATAGAGAGGTAACTAAAAATACAAGGAGGAATTGCTGAGAATCTTACGATGAGGGCTGCATACTTAAACATGTGATTCTGGTTCATACCCAGGTTACAAGGATCTATTTAGCTGAATTTACCACAAGAGTTTTCACTCAGGTCACAATCCAACGCAAAACGCCTTGTTACTCCGAGACAAATGGGCCCCATCAAGTTTGCGCAACACAACGGTGCCGCGGGCGTCTCAGTGTTGAATTGAACCTGCAGAAGACAAAGTGCTGCTACATCAATGGGAACTCAGACGATTACCTCTGTGGCTCCAAATGGCCGCCACATGGCTCACAAGGCCAGCGTCAGCAGCAGAGATGCCAGCAAATGGTCCAAAGTGGGCCGAGGCAGGAAGCCGGGCACGGAGCGGCTTCCTCTCTTTGAAGTGCTATTAATCAACAGGCCTGTGTGTGTGTGTGTGTGTGTGTGTGTGTGTGTGTGTGTGTGTGTATATATATGTGGGTTGTGTGTGGTTGGGTTCTTCTATCTTTGTGAGGACCAATTTGAAGTGAGGTTGGGAGAGTGAGGACTTTTTTTGGAAAGTGAAGAAAGTTTGATGGATCTTCATTTAACTTGTTTATTTTCATTACATAAGTTGATTTGTTGATCTAGCAAAGTTGTGAAAAGTGTCATGTAATCTGTTAATATATAATGAAGAAGCCTTTGTCTGAGAAAGGTTGATGTGCACAATGTTAAAGTTTTATCATTATTTAACCCTAAAAGTGTTGCTTTCTAAAAACAAATATATAAAAACTATCAGTGCCTTGAGATTAACTTGATTAACTTGCTCTATGAATTATTATTATTATCTGTTTTTTATGTAACAAATAAAACAAACTGATTAACAAACAACCGTGGTGAAAACTTAATAAGCGGACGTCAAAATAGACAGAAATTAGCGATGAAATTAAGATGTTTTTTGTGTAGTCTGTTTAAATATGAGGGCGAGCGAGTGGACGAGTTCTCTTTCTCCCACTTGATCCCTCACAGTTGAAACATGTCAGATCCTTCTGGACCCAGGACGTAACCCTGTTGTCTCCCTCGCCCTCTCGCTCTCTCGCCGCGGGATCTTTCACAGCTTTCACAGGATTATCGCCACCGAGTTAACAGGGTCTTAAACTGCTGACTGGCACCAGGAGCTGTGCTACCGGCCTCAGCCACCTGCTACATCCACGATCCACTGTCACGTAGCTGCAAGGCGAGAAAAAGAAAAAATGTCCGCCTGGGGGGCGAAGAGATGGCATCGGACGGGGTTGAGGTCGCATCGCCACCTCGCACACGGCGCACAGCAGGAAGTGTGGCTTCCGTGAATCTGACCCGCGGAGGTCAGAGGTCGTGGAATTGGAATCAGCAGCTCGTGTTACCGACCCCAGATGTGGCACGAGGGCGGCCATGGCTCCACGGTGGAGGAGCCCCAAATTTAGCGCGACCGACGACTGGAGGAACAGGAACTTCTATTCTGAGAGATGTCATTCCTCTTTACGACAAAAGTGCAATGATCTCTCTCTCTCTCTGCAATCTCTCAAGGCTTTTCTGAGTGTGATCGCTATTTTTAATCTTCACAGTTTCACCGTGTTATTTTAACCTTGAAACGAGTCTTTTCCTGTGACCTTTCCGAGCTTCCTCTCTGATCTGTTTACTGTGAGCGCTGTTCCTCTCGGGCAACATAGCCGGAGCCGGACACGAGATGTATGTGTGTGTTTGCATGATGTGTTCTCTACGTGCGGATCACGTGAAGCTCACCGTGGCTCTGTTGTGAAGCGTGTTTATAATCTGAGATAAATATTTCCAGTGGCTCTCGTTGTGCCGTGCTTCCTCACTGGGTCTGTCTGCTCCGTCAAGAGTGATGGGCTTGGGAATGGGAAACAGGTGTGCGTGAAATGTGCGGATCGCTCCTTTATCCCGCTCTCTTTTTACCCCCCTCCCTCTCTCCCTCTCTCTCTCTCTCTCTCTCTCTTTCCCCGCCTGTCTGAGCCGGTCGCCTCGAGCTGCGTTTTATGACGAAAGGCGTTTAAGGGAGGAGGGCGAGAGAAGGAAACACAGGAGGAGACAGGCCGAGAAAGAGAAACAAAAAATGTGCTTGTTCGTTCTGGGCTCAAACATCATCTTTTCCGAGTGTTCGGTGACAGTTTAAAGTACAGAAGGAAAAATAACAGAGTCACAGAACTCACAGGCGACAGGAGCCCAGGGAACAGTTCGTCAGCTACAATGATCACAAGTGTTATTTTTATCTCACCATCGTCATGTGACTGAAACAACATGAAAGTGTGTAAACCTGCTCACATCTTGTGCGAATAATTGTGAAGCTGAAAGTCCAAGTGAGATAATGTGAGACTGTTTCAGATCTGTCAATCAAACACTGGAGAAGCACACTGATCAAAGGACAGACCAAAGATCAATCAACCAGTCAGAGTCTTGATTGACGTTAGTTAACAAGGAGATCAATCAATCACCATCCATGAAAAACTCATTTCAAACAGATCAGCAGGATTAAATCTCAAATACTGGATACCAGGATATTTGTCTTGGTCCCAGCAGGATGAATCAGACTTTGGGGATTTCTCATGAACAAGACAAACATTTTACTAAATTTCTAAAACATTGATCTTACTGGAGTGAAACTAAATGTTGAAGTAAACAGGTGATAAACGCTGAGTCTTTGGTGTCATGTTATGAACATGTTAAATATTAGCATAGGCCAATAGCGACCATTTAGATATTAGCATTTAGCTCAAAGGGCAAAAGCTGATAGTGTGACTGTAAATACATTCTCGATTATAATAATAATAATAACAATAATAATATATAAAATTCACATAAAACTTTGAACAAGACTAAAAAATACTTTACACAGGTCAGAGTAGGATAAATAATAAAAGCTATTACTAAAAAGCCAATAGTGATCATTTATACATTAGCATCTAGCTCAAAGGGCCAAAGCTGATAGTGTCACTGTAAATACATTGTTGATTATAATTCAAATAATAATAATAATACATTAAATTCATATAAATCTTTGAAGAATACTTTAAAATACTTAACATAGGTCCGAATCGGATAAATAATAAAAGCTAATACTAAAAAGAAATGTAAAAAAAATCACATGTTAAATGAAAGTAAAAGTTTTGACCACCAGGGACAAGTGAAACTTTTAAAGGGAATAACTTGTTAATAAACAATATATTGGTTGTTATATAGACCTAACTATGCTTAACTTTTAAATATTGACTTTTCCCCTAATGTAAAAAACCCCACGTTGTATTTGTTTAAGCTTTACTTGTTTTCCACAAAGTCTTATCAAAGTTTTTCCCTTCAACAATTAAAAGAGTGGCCTGTGGTAGATTAGAAAGTGGTTTCGATTGTTACTTCACATATTCACAGGCGGCTATTTAACACTTAGGCTGTTTGATTAAACATCCGTTGATATTAAAAGGCTAAAAGGCTAAAAGCCCCCCCCCCCTGCAGCTCCACTCAGATCCATCAGCTCCTGCAGGCGACACAGGAGTCAGTTTACACAAACTCGTACCTGCCCACCCCCCTCTCTCTCTCTCTCTCCCTCCCTCTCTCTCCCTCCCTCCCTCCCTCCCTCCCTCTCTCTCTGTCCTCCCTCTCTCTCCCTCTCCCTATCCCCCTCCCTCCCTCCCTCCCCCTCTCTCCCTCCCTCCCCCTCTCTCTCTCCCTCTCTCTCCTCCCCTCTCTCTCTCTCTCTCTCTCTCCCTCTCTCTCTCTCTTCACTTCAGTGTGCTGCTGCGTGTGGAGCAGTCTCATTCAGTCCTTGTTGCAGCGCAGCGCAGGATCTCCACACAACTTCACTGGATTTCACACAGACACACAACACAACGCAACACGCGTGGAACCACTGAGCGAAGGAGGTGAGAGAACAGGTAATTCTTTTTAATGTGTGTGTTAATCAGAAGCTGTGTGAGAATATTGATTATCAGAGAAGTTTTCCTGTTACCGATGTGTGTGGTTGTGGTTGTGAAGTGATAGATCCAGTGATCCCATAATGTGGCAACTCTATTTACCCGTTCACCCCAGTGTTACCTGGCATCATGGACTGATCACATATTATCTGGACCATTTATAAAGTGTAAAACTGCCCTAGTGAAGGATTTCCATATGTTACTGAGTGTCTGGTGATCTATAAGTGGAATCAAATCCTTATATTAATATTATTAGATCCAAGTTAATACCTAAAGTGTATTCCTCTGCACTCCCTGGACTAGCAGGCGTCTGTCATTTTAAAACTGACGACAGGATTACTTCAGTTTGTCAGTTTAAGAGTCTTGTCTTGAGATCTTTATGGTGTGTTTATGGTCCATGCCTTATGAGGAAACCCCTCCTCAGCAGTGTGTCTCTGATGGATTGTCAGGCTGTGTTCACCAGACCAGGCGTTTGGAGCAAGAAACAGTTTTTTAAAGAAGCTGACAAGTGCAGCAACTCATCATCTGCTGTGTAAACCTACAGGGTTGAAGCCTGCAGGGTTAGGGTTAGAGAGAGAGGGAGCGATGACTGACCGCTGTGCTCGCTCGACCTGGGGATTGCAGGTTTATTTCATCTCAACTCTGCCCCCTTGCACACTAACTATTTACATCTGGATGAGATCAGAAGGGGAACGGCACAAATGAGGCTCTGGCGTCTAAACATCTAATCAGGAAAGAAATGTTTCATAATCCTGAATCAAATCAGGTATTTTCCTACCAATCAGCTCATTTATGGACAAATACAAGCCTGGCTTTTAAAAGTCAGAGTAACCTGAGAACTTCCAAATAGAACAAAAGTAAGTCGGGGAGGGTCATTATGTAATCCACCCACTTCCAGAGAGGCGAACACATGCCCTCAGGGTCAACCCCACCTTGACCCACCCCCTCTGATATATTTAAGGCTGCAGCTTCAGGAGTCGGTTCGATCAGCACAGGGTCACGAGCGTAAACAGCTCTGCAGCAAGACTAAACAGACCACACAGGTCTTCTAAACATGCTCACCCTCAGATTCATAGGTGAGCATGTGTTGGTTTGGCCCGTGTGCAGCAGCAGCAGCAGGTTTCAGTCATGCTCTTTGGCTAAGACTAAGAACTGGCAGAGATACTTTCCAGGGGGGGGAGACCTGCTCTCTCTGTTCCCTGCGTAAGAAAGGAGGATGAACCGATTCCAATAAAGATGCCTGTTTAATCGCTGCTCTCCAGCTTTGTATACGACTCAGTGTTCCCTGGCAGATGAGTTTGCCCATTTTCCCTGAGCACTTAAGGGACTTAGATGTTCATTTAAAAGATAAACTATTGCGATATAAAGCGACAATTTGGGTGTAATCGCCCTCAAGGCACTTATTAAAATGAATGGAGGTTATGCACGAGTCATAATGAATTGCTCGAAGGTAGATTTAGATCCATCTCCTCCCGCCTGTTGCTCGATTAAATTGTATTGTTTTTCTTTAGAACCTGAATCCCTCAGATCCGACCTGGCTTGCATCCTTGCTCAATATTTTAAATGAGTCACACTTCATATTTAACACCCACAATCCTTCATATTGCGCACGTTCAAACACGGGATCCAAAACGCCTCTGCAGCCGAATACCTACCTGCGGAAATTACAGCGTGAAGCCGTCGTAAACAATCCTTTCTTCTGCTCCTTCTGATTCATGCACATTTTTCCTGCTGTAATGAGGCTGCATCCGTGTTTGATGCAGATCCCAGCAGAGCGGAGGAGAAGAATCTTCCTCTCCTCACAGAGACGCTCGCTGCAGCCGCCATCTGAGGTGTTGACAGGACGCCCGACATCATCAGCTTGACTAAATGAATTGTAATTTAGCTCTGTGTCTTCCTGAGAGGCCTGTAGCAGCGGCAGGGATATCGATGATGATGATGATGAGGGCGCATCACTGTCCGCTGGAGGCAGTTAGCAGACCTGCAGATTCATGTTGACCTCTTGACCTCTCAGACACTTTGGTTTGTGCTCCTTATGCACTCACCACATCGCAGCCATCCATTCAGAATCTGCCTTGTCATTGACCTGAAAGAGCTCAGGTCTGTGAGTTGCATATCTTATGGGATTTAATGCTACACCAGGATTTCTCTTAGTCTGGGAGATTCAATTTAAATGATATTTCCATTTTCATATGTTTACTTTTGCTTTTTGGGAGAGATTATTATATTAATATTATCTGTGTAGGGATGTTGGTTGAACGTGGCCATATCAACCTTCCTTTTTTATCATTCCATTAATTATTTTCATATAACATGCAATTGACTCAATGTGTCCATCACAGGATCCAGTATAATGAATTTCACCTGCCACTGGGGATCAGTCATTCTGCAGTTTTATCAAATGGAAAGACAATAATTTACAGTGGGCAAAATAAATATCCAAAGAAATAAGAAAATGAGGAGCCTGTAGATCTGAATGTCAGTTTTTACATTTCCAATTTACAAGTCCCATTTTCTCCCCCTTTTTTCGTCTTTTCTCAACACTTTTATTTCTGGGACTCCAAAATACATATAATCTGATTGGTTTGAGCCACATCACTGAGACCGAGCGGAAGCCGCAGGATGCTTCACGGCCTTCGTTCACAATGGGCCGCTCATGTGTTTCTTATCACTTAAAGTTCAGCCGAGCCACAGTCACATTCGAGGAGTGGTTTTACTTTCCTGAGAGCAGAACCTTACAAGCAGGACGTCAGACACTTGTTCTGTTTAATCCCGTTTTGTTGCATGGTTGCACGTAGAGACCCCCGAGTTCTGGCAGGAAGCTCGAGTTTCTAATTAGAGGGGAACATGTTCCCTGCTAATGACATCATCTTCCCCCTGGCACTGCAGTAATGGAGTGTGTGTGTGTGTGTGTCTGTGTGTGTGTGTGTTTGTGTGTGTGTTGCCGAAACAGCAGCTGGTTTCAGACATTTGACGTTCGCGGGACTTCAAACGCTCACACACACAAACAGTCGGGCTTATAATTTAGCTTTACTGCTCCTTGTCGCCTCCATCGGGCCTTTGTGCCCCCGGACCCCGGGAACTTCCTCAGTGAGCGAGCGTTTTCAGGAGGAGTCGCTTGAAAAAAGAGGAAGAAGTTGTCAAAAAGTCAGAGCGTCTCATTTCCAATCGAGCATCAAAACAACATATTGAGAGAAGTGAGACCTAACATCTGTAGACCAGGGTAGTATTTCTTCTGTTTTGTAAACACAGGAGTGTCATAATCATATTCACTGAACTGATCATTTCATGAGCAAAGACATATTTTTAAGTAGCTTCATCGAGTGAGACCTTTACTCGCTGGTTTATCTTTCCTGGAGGATTTATACCTCCAGGAGGAATCACAATTTTCCACCGCACGTTTATAATTAAATTTTAAGTGATTTTTTTACATAATCTGTCGTGTCATTCTCCGACTCGGTCTGAGTCACTCTCTGCTGTTCAGTCACGCTCACCTCCACCGGCTCATACCTCAATCCATAATTTATTGTGGGCGATGGAATCATGAAAAATGATTTGACAGAGTTTCAGACATTTGACGTTCGCGGGACTTCAAACGCTCACACACACAAACCGACGGGCTTATAATTTAGCTTTACTGCTCCTTGTCGCCTCCATCGGGCCTTTGTGCCCCCGGACTCCGGGAACTTCCTCAGCAGTGAGTGTTTTCAGGAAGAGGAAGAAGTTGTCAAAAAGTCAGAGCGTCTCAGTTCCAATCGAGCATCAAAACAACACATTGAGACCGACACCCTGCTCAAAAAGGACAGAGAAGTGAGAACTAAGTGTAATCTGTAGACCAGGGTAGTATTTCTTCTGTTTTGTAAACACAGGAGCGTCATAATCATATTCACTGAACTGATCATTTCATGAGCAAAGACATATTTTTAAGTAGCTTCATCGAGTGAGACCTTTACTCGCTGGCTTATCTCTCCTGGAGGATTTACATCACCACACTTCAGATGAATCACAATTTTCCACCACAAGTTTATAATTAAATCTTAAGTGATTTTTTACATAATCTGTCCTGTCATTCTCCCACTCGCTCTTAGTCACTCTCTGCTGCTCAGTCACGCTCACCTCCACCGGCTCATACCTCAATCCATAATTTATTGTGGGCGATGGGATCATGAAACATGATTTGACAGATCTCCATCTCCTGACAGCTCCCTGTGTGTGTGTGTGTGTGTGTGTGTGTGTGTGTGTGTGTGTGTGTGTGTGTGTGTGTGTGTGTGTGTGTGTGTGTGTGTGTGTGTGTGTGTGACAGCTGTGAGAGCCCCCCCATCTCCCCACTGCTCTCACATCCCCGTAATTGTTCACGGTCCGACCGGGCGCCTCGGCAGCTTTGCCACATCTCATCACACTCAGCCGCGCCGGGGTTGTGTCCGATCGACCGTGAGGAAGACGACACAGGCCCCGGACATCCCCCCCCTCACCCGACGCAGGAGGAGACCATCACCGCAGCTCGGGCCGACTCTCCGGGCTCCTCCAGATGTTGTCTGATTCTGACAGGAGCGAGGGGAGGAGAGGATGGGGGGGTGGGGTGGGAGGCAGAAGTGGGACACACAAACGAAAAGGGTCTCTCTCTCCGTGGCGCTCGGGGGGGGCTGTTTGCCGTGAAGCAGGTCGGTCGATCGGTAATGAGAGAAGACAGCTGGCAGGTTCAGAGGAGGTTAACAGCTAAGCTTAGATGGCAGAGGGGGGGAAACAGAAGAGCTCAGGCCAGGGTCTTTGTCAGAGAGAGTTTTGGATGTTTCGTAGTTCATGGAGTTTGTTTTTTGGGAGAGTTGCAAGAGATCAGGGCTGGATTTTGATTTATTCACAGTGAAAGTTCAGGATTTATCCGACATTGTCTTGGTAAACCTGCAGGATTGTATTTCCTGCTTTACCAAGAACAAGACAAGGTCCAAGATTCGATTTGTAAAAAGTGTTTTCTTCATTTCTGTGCCTGAGCTTCGGACTAAAATATCTGGAAAATAAACATCACTTCATGTAAATTACATTTAACTCTGGTGGCAACACCCTCTCTACATGGCTCTGGCTGCACGTTAGCATGTTAGCCTACATTGTGCTGGTAGCTACCTCAAACCTGAGTCCACACAATAAACTGCCCAAAGCGAAAGTGTGTCTGTATTTCAAATTAAAGGATTTTTACTTATAGGCCCTAGTACATTTCTCACCTTCATTTTACAGATCAGTCTCTTATTAGCAGCTTAGTTTGTTATTCGGAAACATCCACCAAATCATAAGAAAGGATTCTGTGAGTCATACATAGTTATTCAACGATTTGATCCGAAGCCGAAACATGTAACAGTTTTGGGATGATGCAAAAAAAAAAATTGCTGCAATATTTCTCCCACGTGTCTTTACATGAAGGGGTGAGTTGAGTATTGTGTTTCATCAGGAGTCACACTCTCTCTGAACTCGATCAAACTCGCCCAGCTTTGTTTCCCCGGAGGGCGGATCAATGTGGGCGCATTGTGAGAGCTGGAGAGAGAGAGAGAGAGAGAGAGTGGTCAACACAATGGGCCGGCTGCACTTTGGCACCGCGGCCGCACATGACCCAGTGTTGTGGGGACACGGCACAGCTGGAGCAGCTCTAAGCCCCCCCGACCAACCCCAAACAGGCCCGTGACACGTCCTCACAAGTCAGCGCTAACCTCTTTACTGTTGACATCAGCAACATGTGTTTACGATAATATATTAATTGTCTGTTTGAGACGGGGGGGGCTAGGCAGATGTTACGCTACGTTTCTGTCTCTCTGATGACGTCCAGCTTTTCATTTCATCCTCAATCTAAGAGTTTCCTCTCGAGTGGCTTTTTCACGTCCATGTTTTTCGGGATATTGCCGTCACTGACTGTGTTGTGACATTCGAGTTTCTCTTTACACTCGATCCACTGAAGCGTCTTTTTATCACCCGCCTGGCAGAGTTGAAAAATGTGCCGACCTGGTTGAAATAAAACATCTGGCAGCCGGCCAGACGGAGCTGTCTCTCTCGGAGCATTCACACCAGCTGAGAGTGTAATGAGGGTTCACAGTGTGAGAACAGGCCTCCATGATTCAAGACTCCGGGAGACTGAGGGATGTGCCCAGATTTATGCCTCTGTACCGGTCTGTATTAACAGCCTCGGGACAGGGGCTGGTTTTTGGGGAGTTGTGTGTGCGTTACCCTGAGTTTCCCAGTGCATTCCCAGTCGTTAGCAGACTCATGGTGGGTCAGTGCAGTTTGTCTCACTGGTCACTTGAACAGAAATGTCAGCCGTGGTCGGGATTTACAAAACGAAGCTGGGATGTTTGCGTGAAGTCGTCCAGATCTGGATTCTTTGTGTACAAACTATCTCCCACACACTGTTTCACTGCACTGTCTCCTCCTACACACACACACACACACACACACACATCCACATGACACACACTGCACACTGTGACTTCATCCAGTGTGAGAGTTTCAAAGGCCGAAACATTATTTTCACAGTGAAAGCCGAGCGACTTGTCAGGTTGAGCGAGAGCGGAGGCCGACATTTACTACATTCACTGAAAGCCGTTGACCAATCACAACAGAGTGAGTCAGCTGGCCAATCAGAGCAGTATGGGCTTTATCGGGAGGGGGCGGGCCTTAAAGATAATAATAAGAACTTTATTCGTACGCCACTTTTCAAAACAAACCTGTGATTTTTGTAGCTAGGGTTTGATCTATTATCATATAGTTGTCGTTTGATGTGAAGAAGATCGATTGTAGCTGTGACAAAACATAATTTTTGCATCACTTATATGAGGAGATGCATTTTTTATTGATGTAATTGATCCACTCTGGCCAACACGCAACATTACAATTATATTAGAAATGTCTGATCACAAATAGGCCACTTCCTAGATTGCATTTATTAAATAATGAATACAAATGGCTGAACAAAAGCAAGTAAGAGAAGGAGCAGAACTACGTTACACAACCCGCCCCCCCTCTCTCTGTTGGATCCTAGTCTGTGTTTAGTTTTGATGATATATTTTCTTTACAGTTCCCACATGAGGATCCAGGTATTCGTCATCTCCTTATAGCTTTTACGAATTCTCCTCCGACAGTTCACTCATCGACAGTGAGGTACTTCAGGCGGGTTTCACATTCCAGGACGTCGCGGCTGCTTCAGGTGTCTCTCTGTTAGCGTAGGAGAAGAATTATTAAGTTCCCTGGTGGCGTGCAACTGGTGGAGAGATAATCTGATCCTCTCTCATGGCAAAATGTAATCTGAAGTTTGCATTAGCATGTTTAACTTTATCTTCATTTGGCTGTTTGGGGCTGTTTGAGTCTAGACTTTTATTAAACAATATGTGCACGTCTTTTTGCTTTTAAAAAAAAAGCTGTCGCTGAAAGAAGTAAACAGAGTCTGATAAAACTTTATAGGTCAGAGCTGCTCGGTTATCAGCTGCAGCAGCTCGCTTCCTGAGCCCCGGGCTGAGAAAGAAAAGGGAACTCGCCCAGGCTGTTGATAAAAGCAAGAATAAATGTGGCCGTGTTATCTCAGCACACTTTATCTGTTAGCACTGCATGGGTGGTACCATGTTGATAAAGACCTGACGTATACACTACCATGGCTGTGATAGGTCGACTCTCACGTGGTGAAGCAGCTGCTAAAATCCAATGATAATTCTTCTAATTAAATCCCGCTGAGATACGTCTTATTATCAGTTTAATTTTGTAATTTCAACATCAGAGAATATGGGAATTTTCACATAAGAGGTTTATACTCTGTGTTTGTTGGGTACTGTATATAGAAAGTACTTCATGCCTTTGTAAACCAATGCTTGACCTTCATTCACAGCTAATATTGACTTGTACGTTGTGGGCCCAGCAGGTCTCTGAGTGGTACAGTACCTTATCACTTTCATCTCAAGAGTCTGAACTGACTCGGTCCCTCTGGTGCGTGGCTCCAGAGCTCAGCTGTCCCTGCAGTCATTAGCTCTGAATAACAAAAGAGCTCCAGCAGAGAACCGAGAGCCCATCTTGTCCTTTTTACAGTCTGGGAGGAGGTCTGTTAAGATTAGGGGGTGGAGGGTGGGTAGGGGGGGTCTTTAAGTCGTCCCAGGTGGCCCCACTGCTGCTCAGCAGGAGTGTGGAGAAGGCCTCTATAGGTAGCCTCTAACCGTAGATCCACAGCAACAATGGTGATGGGATTTAGAATCGGCCGCAGCCTTTGAGGGGACGGCGTGTGTCCCGTGGCTCCGGCTTTTACATTTTATTGTCCCTGCGTTGTTTGTCCCTTTCCCCTCCCGGGCTAATGAGGCAGAGCAACCAGGTCAAGATTTATCTGCAGACCTGAAGGAGGCCTCTTTGTTGTGAGCCATTAATAATGCAAAGAGTGGCAGGTCCCTCTTTGTTGGGGGGTAAAGAAGAAGACACCTCCTTGTCTTCATCCAGGCCCCTTAACAGACTTCCTGAGGCCTGTTGTCTGTGTCGGACCCGGACAGAGTCGTGAATCAGAGCCTCATTAGTGGCAGATGCTCCACATTCACACAGCAGAGGAGCCGATGTCTCTGAATGAACCTCGGTTAATGTTTGAACGTCCAGAAAACCTCAGTCCATTAGGGATAATTGTTTTATTCATTAATGGTGGTGCCAGATGTTGGTGTGTAGAGACTGTCCATTACTGTCAAACTGTGAAATTCTTCGATACTAAGAAACCAAAACAGACAAAAATACCTGGAAAACACAGTGTCTACTCAGAAACTCCAGTTTTTAAGATGAGTGGAGTCTTGAGACCGCGGGTTCGATTTCCGACCTGGACTCTTACCGTAAAGTCAGTAAAAGCCTGAAAAATCTCTTTAAAGAGAAGGAGACGAATCCGGTTTTAACTGTCGAGAATTGCAGAGGACCGATGTCTCTGAATGAGTCTCGGTTAATGTTTGAACGTCCAGTCCAGAAAACCTCGGTCCATTAGTGATAATTGTTTGGCATCATTAATGGTGGTGCCAGATGTTGGTGTGTGGAAAGTGAGAAATGCAAAAAAGGGGGAAGATATTCATGGTCGGCCAGATGCATCTCTTCACTGCAAAGATTCATTTGACAGGTAAGCGTGCTGGAGACATTCCCAGGAGCTTCAAAGGTGGTCCTCATCCGTTTATTAACCTCTTATCTTTAGTTTACTGCCCTGAACACATCATTCACACTGGAACTTCCTCCGGCCTCCTGATCCGAGGCGGGCTCGAGTTCCCTGGGATACGCCCGGTGAAGTTATTCTTCTGTGGGCTGCGTTAAAGCAAACAAACAGTTCCTGGATTTGAGTGCGTGTGTGTTTAGCTTTTCTCACATCAGGAAAATAAGCAGGTCGGCATCTTCTCGTTGCGTTAGCGTGACGTTATAATCGACAGCAAAACTTTGAACGTGACCTGCTGGTTCTCACAGGGTCAAACGCAGCTTACAGCCCGAATCGAGTGAAGCAGTCGGCTCCTTTCCCATGACAGGTCGGTATCGGGGCCGTCTGAGCATCTTGATGAAGCTGGAGCTCAAGACATCTGGTTCCTCTTTAGCTGCACGGGGGCGCCTTGTTAAGCCTCCCCTGCAGGCCGGACTATCTGCTCCACGCAGAGGACCCAGGGGAGGGAGGGAGGGAGGGAGGGAGGGAGGGAGGGAGGGAGGGAGGGAGGGAAGACGGAGAGAGGGCAGCGAGACAGACTGAGGAG